>NC_056431.1:22823612-22928612 GCF_018296145.1 Oncorhynchus tshawytscha
TCTCACTGGTTCAAATTACAATTACTCTGCAGCCTTTTGGCTTCAGATGGGGGAATCTAGAATAGTGCTAACGCTCATACCGTTCCCTTTTCTTGAAGTAATCAATGTTTTTAGTGTCAGGCAGTTGCTAGACAACTCTCATCGTTTCTCCTTCCTGTGTGCTGTGTCATTGTGGGTCCTGCCTCTGTCCTCGCCTCTGTCCACTTTTACAGATCCATTAATCATCACACCAAAAAGGCATCATTAGCCTGTTAGTCCTGCTAGCCTCTTAACCCAGGGCCTTAACTTAGGTCAAAGGTCAGTTACAACTGAAAAGGGCTGTCGTAACTTCCCATTACATTACCACACCACATTTCAACTGTTTTCAGTGAAATACAGTACACTGCATGGATGTGAGAAACACTTAAAAACGAGGATACATGGTTCTTCTTCCATTCCTTCTTCCATTCCAGCACGTTTGTCTTTGTGGATGAGGGTCACCAGTAAGTGAGGGCTCCGGTAGCCTGGGGGCCAAAGGCCAGACACTAAACAAATGGTGCAGGAGGGTGAAGGGGAAGAGAAATGGCTCTGTCAGTAGTGGTAACCACACCCCAGTTAATGCTCTCCCTCCAGGGATACAGGAGAGCTTTGTACCCATAACCTACAACATATTGCCCTCTCTGTCCAACCACGGTGCGTTGAATGACAGACAGCAGGATGAGAGAGAGCAGGCAACAGACCACCGAGACTGTGTGTGTGTGTAATGTACTGTGTGTGCCTGTGTATGTGTGTGCATGCATTTACAGTATATATGTGCTTTTATTTGTTTGTGTGTGTGTTTTATATGCGTATGTGTGGGCCTTTGGTCCCCCCCATCCTCCACTAACTCCCCAGGGATAGAAGTCAGGACTTCTTGAATCATCCCGTTTGCTGTGGAATCGGAGACCAGCGAGCCGAGGCTGGTAATGTGATTCCCATGCGTGAGTCAGATAGTTTCTGACTGCCCGAGTCAAGTCCTGGGGCTGTACCGCGCTTTGTGTGTGTGTGCGTGTGTGCGTACGGTTCTATACTCATCATCCACTAGCTCAGGGACAGGAAGGAACAGAGATCTCATTCAGCTCATAATTGGGTTGCGTGCGGGGTCACCTGACGTCTGCAGGGCCTGATGGCGGGGCTTGTGGGTAATGGAGTCTGCCTACAGGAAGAGGACCAGACGTCACAGCATGGACGGAGTCTGCTGCGCAGCTGATTAGAGACGACATTACATTACAGTCTCAATGATATCTTCTCTTCTTGTTTTTTCTATTGGACATTACATTACAATACTGTTAGTTTGTACTGTCTGGTCTGTAGTATTGCTGGGAGGGTTATTGGATCCACTTGAAGGCTTTTGAGTGTGTGTGTGTGTGTGTGTGTGTGTGTGTGTGTGTGTGTGTGTGTGTGTGTGTGTGTCTGTCTGTCTGTGTAGTGCAGGTGTCTGTTTGTTATTGCTGATTGACACATCATCAGTCACAGCAAACCTCTTTGGCAGGACATGTGTATCACCCCTAACCCTCTTCATGCTCCTATGATGTTCACTAGGAGATCCTGTTTTTCACACTGCCAGTGCTTTTGTCACAGAGCTGACATCTTCTCCTCAGGGCTCTAATGACTTTCTTAGCAGCCAGAGGAGCTGTGTTTGTGTGTGTGGGTGTGTGTGTGCGTGTGTGCGTGCTGGTGGGTGTTGAACATATAAAGCTTCCATCGGTAGACCAAAGCAAATCGGTAGACCCGCCATTTGTTTTGATATACAGCTGATGGATAGTAAAGTATACAGCTGATGGATAGTAAAGTAAGTCAAGTATGCAGCTGATGGATAGTAAAGTAAGTAGCTGATGGATAGTAAAGTAAGTAAAGTATACAGCTGATGGATAGTAAAGTATACAGCTGATGGATAGTAAAGTAGGTCAAGTATACAGCCGATGGAGTGTAAAGTAAGTAAAGTATGCAGCTGATGGATAATAAATAAGCAAAGTATACAGCTGATGGATGTTAAAATAAGCAAAGTATACAGCTGATGGATATTAAAGTAAGTAAAGTATGCAGCTGATGGAGTGTAAAGTAAGTAAAGTATGCAGCTGATGGATAGTAAAGTAAGTAAAGTATACAGCTGATGGCTAGTAAAGTAAGTAAAGTATGCAGCTGATGGCTAGTAAAGTAAGTAACGTATACAGCTGATGGATAGTAAAGTAAGTAAAGTATACAGCTGATGGATAGTAAAGTAAGTAAAGTGTGCAGCTGATGGATAGTAAAGTAAGTAAAGTATACAGCTGATGGATAGTAAAGTAAATAAAGTATGCAGCTGATGGATAGTAAAGTAAGTAACGTATACAGCTGATGGATAGTAAAGTAAGTAAAGTATACAGCTGATGGATAGTAAAGTAAGTAAAGTGTGCAGCTGATGGATAGTAAAGTAAGTAAAGTATACAGCTGATGGATAGTAAAGTAAATAAAGTATGCAGCTGATGGATAGTAAAGTAAATAAAGTATACAGCTGATGGATAGTAAAGTAAGTCAAGTATGCAGCTGATGGATAGTAAAGTAAGTAGCTGATGGATAGTAAAGTAAGTAAAGTATACAGCTGATGGATAGTAAAGTATACAGCTGATGGATAGTAAAGTAGGTAAAGTATACAGCTGATAGAGTGTAAAGTAAGTAAAGTATGCAGCTGATGGATATTAAAATAAGCAAAGTATACAGCTGATGGATATTAAAATAAGCAAAGTATACAGCTGATGGATAGTAAAGTAAGTAAAGTATGCAGCTGATGGATAGTAAAGTATACAGCTGATGGCTAGTAAAGTAAGTAAAGTATGCAGCTGATGGCTAGTAAAGTAAGTAATGTTTGCTGCTGATGGATAGTAAAGTAAGTAAAGTATGCAGCTGATGGATAGTAAAGTAAGTATGCAGCTGATGGATAGTAAAGTAAGTATGCAGCTGATGTGTGGGGCTGTGAAAATGTAATGTCCAAGATCCCAGATTGTACTTTTTTAAGAGATGGTATTATCTGAGGGAGCTTCGTTCATTGTAGTTCCCCCCATATCATGGCGCTGACTGCATGAAGCATACTTCATTTATTGCTAGATTTTAACTGAATATACCAGGCAGGTCAGCCATGCTACAAGTCAGTATGCGACGTCCATCCATGTCTAAGTAGGTCTAGTTTTTGCTAGGGCATTGTGGACGGGGATGGCAGACGAGCGTAAGCATCTGCCTCTGGTACCCATCCCAAACCTTAACCCTTACCTTAACTATTCAGAGTGAATGCCTAACCTTAAGGTGCGTCAACTGAACCCTACCCTTAAAAATGTGGAGTTATTGGCTAAAGTTAATCTTAAACACTTTGAATTTGATATTTGGAACTACTTTTGAAATGTGACACTTGAGAAACATGGGTGAACATCTAATTCTGACATGAGACTGTAAGAGCTAGTGGGAATATACAGGTCTATGACAGTGTCCCTCAGAAGCACTATCACCAGAAAGCCTTCACCCTATCACCCATTGGTGTGCCTCTCTCTGTTTTTAGAACTTTGATGTTCCACCCTTCACTATCACCCCCATCCCAAAGTAAGCCTTGTCTCTGAGGCACATTATCATAGGCATCCGAATAATACACCGCTGCTTGGGAATTCTCATCGATTCATATCAGAGATCTTCAATCCACAGATTGACCAACCTCCTTCCTCCATCCCATAGAAATAGAATCTTTTGAGTGTGCCCATGAGTGTACGGTACTGACAATTGGCTGTGGTCTGAGCTTGCTTTGGCTATTCTAGTCATTCTATTTCTATGACCCACCTCACCATCTTCCTCAATAAACCATCGTGACCCTGGTAGTAGCTGGTTGTCCATTTGGCTGATGGAGACCGTATTGGCTTAATGGCTCTGATGACGGGGCCTGGCATGGAATGGCTGGGCTGTGGATGTAGATGGATTGTATCGATAACTTTCTCTCCCATTCCTGCCTTGACTGTCCCTCTGCCCATGGTTAATCCCTCCCGAGAGGGTTGGGATGGAGGATAGAGGGGGCAAAGGTCACACCCCCACCCCCTCTCGTTTATACAGATGGTGACACACATATCATGCCGGTACATTCTATTAGGCAATGCCCTGGCGTTTTAGCTCAGTGGCAACAATGTACAAATCCTTAATGGCGGCAGATTTGGACTGTTTCAGCTTGTCGTGGTGCTATGCCCAACAAACACGTTCATATGAAATGAAATGAGGATGACGCCATTGTTTTTAACAACGTGTTGTAAAGTCTCAGTCGACTGGCTGAAAAACAGATTTGTTTCCAGCGCTGACAGAGAGAGACTTCATCTGAGTGGTATTGTTCTTAGATGGACATCCCTTCAAGAAATATACCGTTTCCTTCTGACCACAATGTTTGATTGCCTTAAATTGTCTGTCTGTCTGACTGTCTAGCCTAAAAATAGTTTGTTTTTCGGTTTTGTCAACTTGTCGTTTTAGCTGCACAAAGCCCTTTCCTATGTGGTTCTTTAAACTGCTTCAGTGCTGGTTGAAGTCTGTTGTAATAGGCTCCAGTAATAGCCTGGGCCTGTATTCACAACCAGTCTTAGAATAGGATCAGGCCCCCCGCTGTCCATTCGTTATGATCTAAAATGCAAAACTGATCCTAGATCAGGACTCCTACTGAGAAGCATGGACCCTAACTATGCATTTATCTGAATCCCATGGTGTCCCTTGACTCTCTTCAGCCAGGTTATTGATGAAGGCAGGGTAAGTAGCTCAGTCCCTGGTGCGTTGGGCTTTAGGCCTTTGTTTTCCCATTTCATCTAAATCCTTAATGGGTTTATTGGATCAGTTAGGCCTTCGTTAAAAGTGGTCAGTAACTGATGATTTAGCCCAGATTTAACACAGCCTTATTTATATAGGCAGAGAGGGGCAGGGGTAGTGTAGCCTGATCCCAGATCAGTTGGTGCTATAGTGAAAATTACCTTAGGATTTGGCTATACAGCACAAACAGATCTGGGACCAGGCTAGTGCTACAGCACTTATAGCAGATGTAGGAGTACAGTAGTGCTTGTGTCAAGCTACTGTATAGAATGCAATTGAGTATCCTGTAATGACAATAATAGTTGACTGTACAGCACAAACTGATCTGGGACCAGGCCTCATGCTACAGCGCTTTTGTATAGCAGACATAGGACGACAGTGCAGGAGTTCTTGAGGTATGCTACTCTATAGAGTACAGTACAGTTTGTCTTCTACATGTAGTCTTGTGTGATGAGATTGCGGCTCTGGCAGGGAGTGCACAGTGGGCTCTGTGAGGACGAGGCTGCAAGCCTGGAGGGCAGGTCCTGTGGCAGTGTCACTGGCGAACATGAAAGGCCTGTGGATGAGCGTGACGCCTCTCCCGCTTCTAAACCTAATAAAGCATTCTGCTCCCTGTAGTCCACAGCTGAGAGACAGCACACACACACACACACACACACACACACACACACACACACACACACACACACACACACACACACACACACACACACACACACACACACACACACACACACACACACACAATCTTGTAGGGGAAACAGAGCGTGAAGCAGTCTCCTCTGTGCCCTCCCAGACTGTATTGGGTTTGTTGGGACCATCTTCTTCTCCTATTTGCTGAAAGTCCTATTTGCTGAAAGTGCAAAGGTTGTGTCACCTTGGTTTCTGAGAGGGGAGGCGCGGGGGAAATGATGCGGGACAGGCTTTTCTTGTTGGCTGACTGGTTTTAAAGTAACCATCCAATCTCCGAGAACAGAGGCCTATTACATGTTATTGCAAAGCATGATGTCACCTTGTGGCAGGGCTGGCTGGAGGAACATGCTCTGACTGCTGGGAGAGGTGTTTCAGCAGAAAGAAAGACAGAGGGAATTGTTCACCTCTGTCCTCTCGATACATGGTGGACTGTTAGTGTGACTGACCGGGCGCTCCAGAATATGAAGTTTATAGAGTCATTTACCGTCGTCCACCACTACGTTCAGTCCAAGTAGTGTCTGTGTTTGATACAGGATTATCAAACACACAAATCCACTCCAACCAGTGTTATTCAAACACTATAGCGAAAGTACACACAGGAAGAAATAGCTATTATTTCAGATAGAACTTTAGTAGCCTTGAGGCAGGGAACATTTTAAATGTAATTCACCAGAGCTTGACTGGCAGCACCCTTATCTGTCTTTCCCTCTACTTGTTCCCACTCTTCAAAAGCGAAACACTTTGTCGTCGTATTTGGACAGGCTTTCACCACCACCTTCACGCGCCCGCCTTGACAACCGCAAAACCCGCCCCTGGCGTAAATCACGTCCTCATTTCTGTTACAATTTCCTTTCATCACAAGCCTCCATCAAAAAGGAGACAACGTTTTTCATCATCAATGCATTAGCTAATGTTGGTCTGGCGTCAATAGCTCTTTGTAGCTGAGGTATGGAGGGCTCTAGTGGTGCAGCGGTCCTGTATGTAGTCCCTAGATGTCATTTAGGTAAATCATCTACTGTTGTGCTTTGTGTTTGGGCTGGTTTTAGTGCTTTGGTGTGTGTGTGTGTGTGCGTTCAAATATGTGTGTTTGTGTACACTCTACCACAAAAGTGAGCCAAATGAGATTAAGCCAATTCTAGGGGAGAGCTGGCTTATTGTACCCACTCCCACTCCCCTCTCTCTCGTCATCTTAATCATTTGCATTTAAGAGTCCCCTCTGAATAGCAAATAGGGCTTTCCGATTTAAATACGTTTTCACAGGGAAGTGGGTTGGAGAATTGTGATGGTCCACAGTGGGTTCAGTGGGTTCCTTTTCCTTTTGATGCATTAAGGAGCCTGCCAGAGAAATGGTATAGATTCTACTAATGAGTACAAGCCCAGGCATGTCCTTAATCTGTGTTCAGTTGTTCTGTTGCTTTTAAACATTCTGATCAGTGCCTCTTGGTCCTATTATGTCCGTTGAATTTCAATCTGAGTGGTGGGAGTATCTCTATGACATACAGTGCCTTGCGAAAGTATTCGGCCCCCTTGAACTTTGCGACCTTTTGCCACATTTCAGGCTTCAAACATAAAGATATAAAACTGTATTTTTTTTGTGAAGAATCAACAACAAGTGGGACACAATCATGAAGTGGAACGACATTTATTGGATATTTCAAACTTTTTTAACAAATCAAAAACGGAAAAATTGGGCGTGCAAAATTATTCAGCCCCCTTAACTTTGTATCGCCACCTTTTGCTGCGATTACAGCTGTAAGTCGCTTGGGGTATGTCTCTATCAGTTTTGCACATCGAGAGACTGAATTTTTTTCCCATTCCTCCTTGCAAAACAGCTCGAGCTCAGTGAGGTTGGATGGAGAGCATTTGTGAACAGCAGTTTTCAGTTCTTTCCACAGATTCTCGATTGGATTCAGGTCTGGACTTTGACTTGGCCATTCTAACACCTGGATATGTTTATTTTTGAACCATTCCAAAACAAAAACAGAGCAGTCATGTGTACTATGAAAGGATTGCGGCCTCTCAGTGAGAGTAGTAGACAGGTGTACACGTCATTAGATCCGGCCATTCATTCACTCATTCATTCTCTCAATCCTGCCAATACCCAACACAAAGACACCTCTTTGGAATATCAGCTGTACAGTAGGAAGCAACAGCTGAACAACTAAACCCATACAGATCATTCTTTCTTCATAATCCCAGGGGGTTACAGGGAGCTACAGTATGCTTACTGCCTCCCTCAGTTTTTGCAGGCACAAATCCAGACTGCATGTTGTGCCGGAGTAAAACCTTGACACTTGACACACTGCGGCTGTAAACCCAAGCAGGGAATTATGGGGGCATTATCGAGGCATTGTTTTTTTTGAGTCACCGGCCTAAGAAAAAGCTTTTCTCCAGCTTTCACATGCTCATTTTAGCCTGAAGAGCTGCTCTGGTGGACTCTGCTAGTCTGTGTGAGGCTCAGACAAGATGGAGAAGTGTCGCCTTAATCCCTCAAAGCCCATCTGGTGTGTGTACTGTATGTATGTGTGTGTGAGTGTACACGATGTGTGTGTGTGTGTGTGTGTGTAGAGGGGGAGGGTGTGTGGGATATGAGTAGATGTCACACTGCCCTCATTCACAACTGCTGATGTTTAAATCCCCTAGTCATCACTCACTCACTCACTCACTCACTCACTCACTCACTCACTCACTCACTCACTCACTCACACACCAACAGCACTGTTAGTGTTGTTATTGTTTTATTCTTCCCCACTTTCTCCTCTGCATTAATAATCCAGCCCTACCATGTATTCCTGGGGCCTGGCGCTATTGTAATAAGCTTTGCCTTTATACATGTCCTCTTGACACCATTCTCTCTTTGTCCTCCCATCCTCTTCTCCTCTCTCCTGACACTGCACTTCTATTTGTTCCATGTTTTAACGGCACTCCTCCTCAGCCCCCACAGCCTCACTAAATTCGGATGTGTTCTTTTTTTTTTTTTTTTTTTTTTGCTGCCTTCCAAAACTTTACCCGACTTGTGTGGTTGGCGCTGTCGCTCGGTGTTGTCATGACGGAGCCAAGGATGAGGGAGGAGTGATGAAGAGAGTTACGAGGGTGTCAGAAGGGAGTCCCATCACATTCAGGGTGGGTGGCTACTGATGTGCCCCACGCAGCTGCCAAACTCTCTCTGGTGCTCGGTGGAGAATGGCATCCCTGAGCTGGTGACCGTGATGGTGCACAAACAGTGATCGTTGTGTACAGAGGCTATTTTTCTCACTGCGAAAAAAGGGAAGTCAATTGTTACGTTTCAATATTCAGCGTAGACTATCCTGTCCAGTCATGTGCCACGCTTTTCCGGTTGTGTTTTGGGTTGCCTTTTTCTCTCTCCCTCTCATCCCCACCTCTCATCCCCACCTCTCATCCCCACCTCTCATCCCCACCTCTCACTTTTTATTTCTCTCAGGCCTGTGTTTTTGTTATTATTGCACACAGCTCCACATGACAACACAACTTACCCTAACTGACTGTCATTGGATAAGTGTTAACACTGTTGTTGTTGGTGTGTCTGTGTGTGTGTACCACTGATGCTGTTTTAGGCTACGTGTGTTTCTGCATGTCACTCTTTCTGCCTTTTGAAGCTAAATGAACGAACAAGGACCTCATCTTGGGAAAAAGCCCATCTCCACGACTGTCTTAGCAGTATTTATTCTCCTATCTATCGTGATGGAGTGAAAGATTACGGTCCGCTGATTCATTTGAGTCAATCAGGGAACGAGGGAAGATTCCGGGTTAAATGGCAGTGAGCTAAGCATCTGGGATTATCCCTATTTATCCCTATGGGGTAATAAAGCAGTCTGGCGAGTGGCAATCCTCTTCCCATCCGTACCAGATTTCCGTCACGTTGTTTAGGGGCACTGTCCTCCATTGAGGGCTTTGGTAAACTGCAACTTGCCGGATAGGATCAGCTTTCCTTGTCTCAATCCTAACCTTAACCGTTAATGGGCAACATGCAAAACTGACCCCAGTTCAGCATCTAGGGGCAAATTCACCCTACTCCCATCTTGGCTGGGTCATCCCTGTGACCTAAAGACCTGGATTTTCAATGATGATGTACATCTGTCAGTAAATCCACAGCATCCAGTAACGTTATGGACTTCAGTGTTATTCTGAACAGTGTGCTGAGCAGTGAACGCTGGTGTCACTTTGAGCCTGTCCCCCAGCCTCCACTTTCTTCTCAGGTAATGTACCATCTCCACACACCTGAGGTGAAGTCCTGAGAAATCTTCTGAAGACTTGTGTCTGATGTTGTTGAGTTTTACCTTTAAGGGCTGGTGACAGGCTTTGGGTAGAGGAATGGACTCTGCAGATGGCTGGGTGTTGAGAGACTGACTTTTTGTATTTCTTTCATGAAACATTCTCATTTCATTTAAACCTCACACCCCCCCCTTAAAATAAAACACCAAAATATATCTGGAAACATATATCTGGCCGCTCAAACAACCCCCTTTACTGGACCTCCTCCAGGAATCTCTCCAGCAGCCTAAGAGACGTTACACCTGTTTGTTGTGCCAGGACTTCCGGGATTTTCCACCCCTCCTCTCCCAGGAGTCGAAGGTCACCCAGCCTTAGTAAACCCGCTGCCATCAGTCGCCTCTGCAGGGTGGCCGACTGAACCGATCTCAAAGGGATGGCTGGGTTGTGGAAAATAGGCTTCTCCCACACCCACAGCCCAGGCTCCACACCCCCTTCTCGTGTGGGCCTTAGCAGCTGCTAGGCCCTCAGCACTGCAGAGTAAAAATCAGAGAGACCTGCTGTACTCAGCCTCTCCAGCTTCATGAGGAACAGCTGCCGGTCCAACCCTAATCCGCCAGCTCTCCTCAGCAGCGTGCATGCTGGTTCCCTCCAGCCAACATCAGTATGGTACAGCAGTCTCTGCGCCGCCTTTAGTCGGAACGCAGCCACCCTGCTGCTCTCCAGTTCCACCAGGCCCTGTCCTCCTTCGTGGACGGTCATGTACAACACTGCCGCCCTCAGCCAGTGATGGCCCGACCAGAAAAAGTCCACCTGGTCCACCTCCACCTTGGGACAGGAGCCACCTCCACTTGGCCAGTCTTGACACCACTGCCTGTGACAGCCTCTCCCAGTTCTTCCTGACCCAGCTCTCCGAGCCCAGGTACACCCCCAACATTTTAAGCCCTTCACAACCCCTCTGCAAACCCCCTGGAACCAGAGGAGGGGCCCTATCCCCCCCATGCCCCACATAACAGAGCTTTGCTCTTGCCCCAGTTTACTTTAGCTGATCGAAGCTCCCTCGTACACCTTCAGACTGGTCTCTAGTGCCTGCATATCCTGCCCATCCCTGACCATCACAGAAACGCCATCTGCATACGCTGACACTACTATGCCTGTCAACACACCCATGCCTGTCCAGCACACTCCCTGCAGTGTCCTGCGTAGCAGACCCAAAAAAGTCTCAATGGCTACTGTATATAACTGCCCCAATAGAGGGCATCCTTGTCTAATGCCCCGTCACTTCCAGACTGGTCTACTGAGCCCCCCTCCCACCTTGTCCATACATGACACCCCAGCATACAACAGCTTCACACAGGTCAAAAACACTCTTCTCAAACCCAAACACAGACATCACATTAAACAGATACTCATGGTTCACTCTATCAAAAGCCTTCTCTTGATCCAAAGTTCACATTAGAACATCTCAACAAGTCCAACATGTCCCTGATTAAGAACAAGTTGTCCGTGATTGAGCGTCCCGGTACACAAGATGTTTGGTCCTTATGTACTATCGAGTCCAATGGGACTTCAGTCTGTTAGAGAGGACCTTGACAAATATATTGTAGTTCGCACAGAGTAATGCCACAGGCCTCCAGTTCTTAAGTTCACACAAGTCCCTTTTTTTGGGCAGGAGAGTCAGAGCCGCCCAACGGCAGTCGACTCATTCACCACATCACTATGCGTCTCCTGCAGAAACAACACCTGTAATTTTTTTGTTTTACATATTCACCCAACACACTCCTCTTTCCCGCATCTCTGGCGCCATTCATATTGAGCGAGCCTACCCGACGAGTTTCCATAAGAAGTGGGAGAAAAGCCAGCGAAGAAAGAGAAAAGACTCTGGGGCTTTTTGAGCCAGAAAGAAACAATACATCTAAACAGTGTCTGAAGGTCGACCCTTACGCAATGTTGTGACCCACTTCCTCAACCTAAACCTGGATGAGAGGACACCATGCCCTTCCTTTTTCATAGCATGTTGCACTGATCTTACAAACTTTCTCAGATCAGAAAAAATGCCTCATTAACTTTGTACACCTTGGAAACTTGTCAGTTCCCTCAACGTGAACTTTGACCCCTCTACTTGGCTGTCAGCTCCAGACCCATTGAAGAGGAGTCTGAAAAAAACTCCTCATCATCCTCTTCCTCAGACTCACTTTCCTCCTCATCTCCATCTCCCATCCTGACCACCTGCCTGTCTTCTCTGGTCAGCCCCCCCCCAAGCACCAGGCAAAGGTTCCATGGTGGCTTTGATCACACCAGCCTCTCCCCTCCCACCTCCTTTCTTCTCCCCCTTTTTCCTTGACACTGCTTGACACCATTCCCGCTTGACACCATTCCTCCTCCCCCATAGTCTCTTACACTTCCCCACTATACTCTCCTCATCCACTAGCATAACCTGACTAGACCCAGCCTCATCCTCACCACCCTCCATAGCATGACTAGGCCCAGCCTCATCTACACCACCATCCATATGTAACAGTATAACTTTAGACCGTCCCCTCGCCCATACCCGGGCGGGAACCAGGGACCCTCTGCACACATCAACAACAGTCACCCACGAAGCATCGTTACCTATCGCTCCACAAAAGCCGCGGCCCTTGCAGAGCAAGGGGAACCACTACTTCAAGGTCTCAGAGCAAGTGACGTCACCGATTGAAATGCTATTTAGCGCGCACCACAGCTAACTAGCTAGCTATTTCACATCCGTTACACATAGCATGACAAGGCCCAGCCTCATCTACACCACCATCCATAGCATGACAAGGCCCAGCCTCATCTACACTACCATCTCTAGCCTGACTAGACCCAGCCTCATCAACACCACCATCCATAGCATGACAAGGCCCAGCCTCATCTACACCACCATCCCTGGCATGACTAGGCCCAGCCTCATCTACACCACCATCCCTGGCATGACAAGGCCCAGCCTCATCAACACCACCATCCCTGGCATGACTAGGCCAAGCCTCATCAACACCACCATCCCTGGCATGACAAGGCCCAGCCTCATCAACACCACCATCCCTGGCATGACTAGGCCAAGCCTCTGCTGTCTGCATCTCATTGCCCCCTGCACATTGACCTTGATTTCCCCCACCGGCGCTTGTGCCCTCACCTTGTCTATGGCCTTTATGTGGGCACACAAAGCTCTTAAATCCACACACTCAAAACAACGTAGAATATCTGTGCTGGTAAACCCTGCGTAGAGCTCCCCATGCCTCACTTTAAAATGAACACTTAGAGGAAACTCATTGTTATTCAGAAACATAAACACTTGCCTCCGGAATGATACAACGTGCTGAACGGCATCTGCCTGACAACCTGCTAACACGAAAACCGCTAGTAAACTTACCAAAACCACTCCGCTCTTTCCTGACCTTGTCGAAGGGGTAGAAAAAGGTGAAATTGACACCAACACACCCCGTACAAATATTACACTAAGCAATTAGCCTACCAACCAAATTTGCTCTTTTCATGAACACAACCAGAGCTTTGTTCATTCTGGAAGCGGAATGTATAAATTCAGCTCCTACCTGTTCACCGACCACGAGCAGAACCTCCTCCACTTTAACTCCATTCTCAGGAACAAACCTGAATCCATGCCGTATCGACAGCATCTCCTCCGCGCTAGTCTGAGAAACCATCACGCACACCGCACCTTCCAAACCCCAGGAAATGAACTCTGTCCTCTTTCACCCTTTCTTTGAAAAACCTGTGGATACCGCTAAAATGAATAGTGCATTAACCCTCCACCATAGAAAATAATTGAAAGAAAAGACCAAGAACAAAAACTCCCAGCATGCACTGAGAGAGAGAGAGAGAGAGAGAGAGAGAGAGAGATAGGGAGAGAGGATTTTCTGGCGTAGTAGTGTCAGACAGGCTGCTGGCTGACTTCTCAGTAAACACAACCAGCCATAGGTCCCAATTTGGGCTGTTCTCACTATTCTTTGTCAGTGTGTCTTTAGATGTATTTAGTCAGAAAGTCATGCAACGCATGTAGACATCTTTAATGGAATCTGTTCAAACTTTTACCCAAATCACCCAATTATATCAGCAAACTGTCACGCTTCTGGGGATGGAAAGCTACAGTGTGTGTGGGTGAGCGTTCCTGTGTGTGTGTGTGCACGTGCGTGCGTGCAAGTGAGAGTGGATTGTTTGGGTCTGCAGTATTACCCAGTTGTGAAGCTGTCAGCACCATCTGGTGTGGGACATGCTGAGAACAGTTTCCTCATCGTTACCTAGTTATACCTGTTCTGTCAAAGAAACTAATCAATAGAACAAGAGCTAAATATGCCCTATTTCACACTTCACACTTTTTATTCATGTGTTCATCACATTGGCTTCTGTTAGACTCAAACATGTAGGAAAATATTTTTTCAGTTAGGTAACAGTGCTGAAAAGACTCAAATTTATTGATAATAGTGATTATTCAAATTGATTACTCCAAATTCTGGCTCCCGAATGCACTGGTTTTCCATCAGGGAAATATACTTTTCTACCCACAGACACGTACATGCACACATACACCAAGTACCCACAATGCACACACACACACACACACACTCATAATTCCCACCTCTTTAAAATACCCTTTTTAATTGCTCTCATTATCTTCCTACCAATGTGGAATAATTTCAAAGAATCTCGTTAATGAGTCCCAATATAATCTGCAACAACAATGGGACTATTTTAACAGGATCATCTCTTTCTCTCTGCCTTCTCTCCTCTTCTCCTCCTCCTCCCTCTCTCTTCCTCAGATAAGACCTTATCGTTCTCTTTCTCCAATGGGCCTTAGCTATTGGCATCTGCGGCTCTGATCCGCGCGCCTCTACCTTTTGATCCTCTCCCCTCCTCCCCAAACGCTTTTCATCTTCCATGGGAGTTTGTACTGTACCTGGGGGTGTGGAACTTTGCACCTGCTCTTGTCGACTGTGTGCTGTTCGGAGAGTGGGGAGAAGATGGGGGTGAACAGTGTTTACTGAACCAGCGGTGTAATCGGTCTCTCCCAGCCAGCCTCGGTTATCAGGGAGGGCGTAGACTACAATACCCCAGAGGAGTGCACATGGGAATGATAACAGGAGGGAGGGAGGGAGAGAGAGAGATGGAAAGAGAAAGAGAGAGGGAGGTATATACCACAAAACACGAGAGAGAGAGAGAGAGAGAGAGCGAGAGGTGTTCTGTATCTCTCTGCTTGAGGAGAGCAGGAAATGGCTTGTTGTCCTTGGTGTTCCTCCTTCCCTGTTGCTTTATGGTTGACTGACAGAGGGGGAAATCATGCTGAAGACTGAGGTGTCTGGAGGTCGCAGGGGTTAAGAACCAAGGAGTGGCACTCGGTAATGGGAGAGATCTGTGTGTGCATTAATGGTGTTTTTGTATGACTGTGTATGTTCATGAGTGTGTGTGTGTGGTGGGTGCATGTATGAAGGTGTGTGAGTGTGTATGTCTGCTCCTATGTGTGTCATGGGGGATGATCGAAAAGAGGGGAATGACGAGTTTGTATGGGCCGGGGGGGAAGAATCGATGCGATGATTGAATGACTGGTCCGTCATCTGTCAGCGCTGTTCCTGAGCCCAGTAATTACCTGGGTGGAATAGGCCATCCTTCCAGATCATATATCCCATTCCCCTAAGGGAGTGACAGGGAAAGGGCCAGGGCCAGCAGAGTGTGTCTGCTGGGGCAGGAATGTGTGGTGGCTGACTGGCTGAGGCACACATCTGCCACTGTAGAGGCAGTAGTCTTTTTCCTGTCTCTCTCTTCCCCCATACACCATCCCTGCCCTAATCATAACAGATAACCTCACATGAACATATGAGTCATTATTGAGAAGCCTTCTACTGAAGGTAGCTGGGAGAAACGAGCAGCTTTGGTCTGGTTGACAGTGTGGGTCTTTGAGAGCACAACATTTGTGTGAGTCTGTGTTGTTTATTATTTTTTTAAATTAATTGAACCTTTATTTAACTAGACAAGTCAGTTAAGAACAAATTCTTACTTACAATGATGGCCTCCCGGGGAACAGTGGGTTAACTGCCTTGTTCAGGGCAGAACGACAGATTTTTACCTTGTCAGCTCGGGTGATTTGATCCTAGCAACCTTTCAGTTACTGGCCCAACGCTCTAACCACTAGGCTACCTGCCTCCCCTTTTTATGCAATGTATGTATGTCCATCCGTCCGTCCGTCCCCTACTTGTTGCATGTATGTAAAAAAAAAAAAAAAATGTAAAACTGAAAAGTGGTGCATGCATATGTATTCACCCCCTTTGCTATGAAGCCCTTATATAAGATCTGGTGCAACTAAATACCTTCAGAAGTCACATAATTAATCAAATAAAGTCCACTTGTGTGCAATCTAAGTGTCACATGATCTGTCACATGATCTCAGTACATATACACCTGTTCTGAAGGGCCCCAGAGTCTGCAACACCACTAAGCAAGGGGCACCACCAAGCAAGCAGCGCCATGAAGACCAAGGAGCTGTCCAAACAGGTCAGGGACAAAGTTGTGGAGAAGTACAGATCAGGGTTGGGTTATAAATAAATATCTGACATTTTGAATATCCCACAGAGCACCATGAAATCCATTATTAAAAAATGGAAAGAATATGGCACCACAACAAACCTGCCAAGAGAGGGCCGCCCACCAAAACACATGGACCAGGCAAGGAGGGCATTAATCAGAGAGGCAGCAAAGAGACCAAAGATAACCCTGAAGGAGCTGCAAAGCTCCATAGCGGAGATTGGAGTATCTGTCCATAAGACCACTTTAAGCTGTACACTCCAAAGAGCTGGGCTTTACAGAAGACTGGCCAGAAAAAAGCCATTGCAAAAACGTTTGGTGTTTGCCAAAAGGCATGTGGGAGACTCCTCAAACATATGGAAGAAGGTACTCTGGTCAGATGAGACTAAAATTGAGCTTATTGGCCATCAAGGAAAACGCTATGTCTGGCACAAACCCAACACCCCTCATCACCCCGAGAACACCACCATCGTTGGCAGGGACTGGGGACCTGGTCAGAATTGAAGGAATGATGGATACCGCTAAATACAGGGAAATTCTCGAGGGAAACCTGTTTCAGTCTTCCGGAGATTTAAGACTGGGACGGAGGTTCACCTTCCAGCAGGACAATGACCCATACAGTAACCGTATATGTGCGTATAAATGAGTTGCCAGCGGTGAGATTGGCTGCTCGAATTTTCCAGCCTGACTACCGCAGGTCTCTGTTCCGTGTGAACAGTGTTCTGTTGCTGCTGCGAGGGTTTGGGAGGGATGTCACACAGGTTGCCAGAGCTTAGCATGAAGAAAGGAACAGCGTCAACAGCTCATTTCCCCTGTGTCTTCAACCCTCCTATACGTCCATGTATGTTAATATCTTGGTCAGGGAGGGAGGTTGTGTGTGTGTGGGGGGCGGCTGCGGAGGGTGTGGTGGTGTGTGAGATCGAAAGAGAAAGTGAGAGAGAGAGAGAGGGGGGAGAGAGAAAGAGAGAGAGATCTTGTGCTTGTGTATGACACTGTGTTCATAATATTATCATACTTTTGTGTGTGTGTGCATGTGCGCCTCTGTATGCATGATGTGTCACCCAGCCTCCTCTATGCTGTCTCTCTGATAGCTCTATGATCTCCATATTCACTGTGTGCAGTACAGTCAGCACAGGAAGAGATCAATGACCCTCACAATGACTTTGATCTTGATTGTGATCATCATAGGAGGAAAAAGCCTATCAAACACAGATTTGGAATCAGTATTGCACCACTCAACGGATTAGGGTGAAGTTGTACCTAGCAACAGGGCCTAGACACTGATCTTGGGTCAGTTTTTAATTTCCCCCACTAATGGGTATTGTTAGGATTGGGGCAGGGGATGCTGTTCCTAGATCTTTACTAGGGGGAACTTTACCCCAAAGCACTGTGAAGATGAAAAGATCTTAAATAAAGGATGAATACAAAAAATAAATCACAAGGGAAAAGCGATGTTCCTCATTTCATAACAGCCAGAAACACACGTGCACACACCACACACACACACACACGTTATGTTCTTCTATCCTCATGGGGACCTAAAATGTATTTCCATTCAGAATCCTATTTCCCCTTACCCTTACCATAACTCTAACCTTAACCTGTAACCCTAACCCAAACCCTAAACCCAACGCATAACCCTAAACCTAACCACTAACCCCTAACCCTAATTGTAACCCTAAACCTAACCACTAAGCCCTAACCCTAATTGTAACCCTAAACCTAACCACTAAGCCCTAAGCCCCCCCACCCCCCACACACACACACACACACAGAGATACCCACTGACATTGGATTACATGAAGCCACTCTGGCTTGAGAGAGACCAGATTGTGTCTGTGACGTTGGCTGCGATATACACTGCGCCACAGTCGCTAAACCCACAGAAAGTCAATTCACATTTACATCCATTACTGCCTGTTTATTCATAGAGCACTGTCACATAGGGCCTGAGTCACATGATAGATGGAGCTGGTGTACATTACAAAGACATGGACGCTGCAAAAGCAATAGGATCTATTGGCATTGGCTGGATCCCAAATGGCACCCTATTTAGTGTACTACGGTTGACCAGCGCCCTGTCAAAAGTAGTGCACTATATGGAATAGGTTGCCATTTGGTACGCATACTTTTTACAAAGCATGTGGCCTGGATAGGAGCCTACAATGCTAGCAGGAACTAGTCAAGTCAAGAATCTCAAGACGTTTTTGAATGGTTTGAGTGGTCTATAATTTTCACAATAGCCTCTATTTTCCCTCTGGCCTCTATGGTGTGATAGATATGAGTGACAGCTAGTGACCAGAAGAAACAAAGGAGGAGTCTGTGTCTGCGTGCTAGTTGTGTGTTAGATCCGTGTCACTGTGGGCATGTGTCCTGCAGATTGTGTGTCTGCCTGCACGTGTATGTGTGTATGAACCTAATACCTTGACATGTTAGATCTGTGTCGCTCACCGGGGGCATGTGTCCTTCACAAAGTGCTAGGCGTGTTACGGGCAGAATCAGGCATGCGTGGGCACATTGCCTAGATGACCATAGTGCTTATTGATTTGGCCTCCTTTGGCTGCGCCGACCCAGGCCGAGGAGGTTGGACGCGGGGCTGGGTTTCTAGGGAAGCCGGTGGTGGGCACTTGGTCCTGAAGCTCCTGTATTATTCATAGGGAGTAAACGAGGCGTTGGAGACAGAGGAGAGTTGGAGGAGAGGTAGAGGTGGAACAGAAGGGGAGGAGGAGAAGGCAGGGTTACCGTCATGGGTGAGAGCAGTCAGTCGTTATATGGACTGTGGTGACTCGCACTGTTATCAGAGGGAGGTGTGTATGCATGCTCACATGAACGTAAACAGTCATACATGTCTGGGGTCTGTACAGACACAGTATAGACCCCCCCTCCACCCCACATGCATGCACACAGCCCCCCCAACACAACAAACACCCTTCCACCTGATCAAGCACAACTCACCCTCCCTTCCATTTATTGTTGTTTTTTACGATCAGCTTTCCCCTTGCTTGTCACTTCATGCCCCCCTCTGGCTATGCAAAGTGCCTTGCTGACCCTCCTGTGATAGGGATCTGTTTAATGGCTGATGGTCTGTGTCTCAAATGGAAGCCTATTCCCATTATAGTGCACTACTTTTGACAGGGCCTGATAGGGTTCTGGTCAAAAGTAGGGCACTGATGTATATAGGGAATAGGGTGCCATTTGGAATGCTGCAATGATGTCTACACTCCTTCTCTCTTCCTCCTCCCCAGACAGTCATTTAAAGCACTGTAAGTCATACTGGAGGCCAAGGAGGACCAGAGGTTAGGGGGCAGGCAGTCTAGAGCCCAGGGCCCCTGACCACCTCTAACTCGGTAAAGATGAATTGTGGTGACTGACTGGGCATCTGCTTTAACTCATATATCGGTCTGCAGAGACTGGAAATACGGTTTGTTTTCAAGCGCAGGGCTCTGTGTGTGTTTGTGTGGCCCCTTGTGTGCATTCTGAACCACCCCTTGCCTTGGCTATAGAAGTCATAGCAAATACCCATGACGAAGGTGTTTGTGTGTAAGGTGCATATGTGTGTTCGCCCTGCAGTCATTCTGTGTGGTGCTAGCCATCTATTTTTGCCTTGTATTTTTGTATTCCTTTGTGCTGTGTATCCCTACCTCCCAGCAATATGGGGTCTACAGATCCACTACCCTATAGACCCACAGCCCTATAAATCCCACAGCCCTACAGATCCAGAGCCCTACAGATCCACAGCCCTATAAATCCACAGCCCTACAGAGCCACAGCCCTATAAATCCACAGCCCTATAAATCCACAGCCATATAGATCCACAGCCCTATAGACCCACAACCCTACAGATCCAGAGCCCTACAGATCCACAGCCCTATAGACCCACAAACCTACAGATCCAGAGCCCTACAGATCCACAGCCCTACTCCATGGTTAGTGAAGGGACTTTCCCCTATACAATATTTCTCTCATTGGATTTTGCGACAGTTCTCTGTGACTTAAAGTGCCTTAGGCAGAGTCAGTGTCACAGCATCACCCAGCCACTCCTAAATTACCCATAGTGCCTCAGCATGTGACAGTTAGCCTTGCACCTCCCCTCCCGCCACACCCCCTTGCCTAAAAAGCAGTCCCAACGTCCCGCCATATAATTCCTCTGACATCTTTATCTCCCTCCCATTAAAGAGGTGTTAAATCATATGCCGCCATCTTGGGAGCCATCTTCTTTATTATTTATGGACCCTGTTATACCCATCTGCTCAGGCAGGCCATCTTTTATTTGGAATTTATTGATTCCTCTATGGAAATGCTTACCAGAAAACTTTACCGGGGACGATACTTCTCTCCTATCCTGTTCTCTTTTCCCCCTGTACAGTCTCTCCTCTCCCCTTCTCTCCTATCCTGTTCTCTTTTCCCCCTGTACAGTCTCTCCTCTCCCCTTCTTTTCTATCCTGTTCTCTTTTCCCCCTGTACAGTCTCTCCTCTCCCCTTCTCTCCTATCCTGTTCTCTTTTCCCCCTGTACAGTCTCTCCTCTCCCCTTCTTTTCTATCCTGTTCTCTTTTCCCCCTGTACAGTCTCTCCTCTCCCCTTCTCTCCTATCCTGTTCTCTTTTCCCCCTGTACAGTCTCTCCTCTCCCCTTCTCTCCGATCCTGTTCTCTTTTCCCCCTGTACAGTCTCTCCTCTCCCCTTCTCTTCTATCCTGTTCTCTTTTCCCCCTGTACAGTCTCTCCTCTCCCCTTCTTTTCTATCCTGTTCTCTTTTCCCCCTGTACAGTCTCTCCTCTCCTCTCCCCTTCTCTCCTATCCTGTTCTCTTTTCCCCCTGTACAGTCTCTCCTCTCCCCTTCTCTCCGATCCTGTTCTCTTTTTCCCCTGTACAGTCTCTCCTCTCCCCTTTTCTCCTATCCTGTTCTCTTTTTCCCCTGTACAGTCTCTCCTCTCCCCTTCTCTCCTATCCTGTTCTCTTTTCCCCCTGTACAGTCTCTCCTCTCCTGTTCTCTTTTCCCCCTGTACAGTCTCTCCTATCCTGTTCTCTTTTCCCCCTGTACAGTCTCTCCTATCCTGTTCTCTTTTCCCCCTGTACAGTCTCTCCTCTCCTGTTCTCTTTTCCCCCTGTACAGTCTCTCCTATCCTGTTCTCTTTTCCCCCTGTACAGTCTCTCCTATCCTGTTCTCTTTTCCCCCTGTACAGTCTCTCCTATCCTGTTCTCTTTTCCCCCTGTACAGTCTCTCCTATCCTGTTCTCTTTTCCCCCTGTACAGTCTCTCCTATCCTGTTCTCTTTTCCCCCTGTACAGTCTCTCCTATCCTGTTCTCTTTTACCCCTGTACAGTCTCTCCTCTCCCCTTCTCTCCTCTCTTTTTCTCTTCTTCCCTCCTGACTATCCAGCATTAAATGTGGCTGTAACTCAATTGGATTTGATTCCCACTGGTGCTGAGGTGACCGTCATATCCACAACTGTAGGGAAATTAGCGCTGTAATCGTTAAATGGCGCAGGGCATTCATGGGGTGATGTGACTTAAGTTGGTGTCTGTGTGCATCCGTGTGTGTGTGTGTCTGCTAGTGTGGCTGTGTCTGTGTGGGTGTTGGTGTCTGATTTAAGTGTGTGTGTGTTTCTCTCTCTCTCTGTATGTGCCGCTATAACTCAGCATGTGTGAGACACGGGTTGTTCAAGAAGATACCCGACGCGCTGGCTGGTTCAATCAACTAATATCTATTAGATTGAGATGTTTCATCCTGACTTTCTCTAACTCGTACTGTAACAACACAGTTCTTACAGTACATCTATTTATCTAGCCATCTGTATTCTCTTCTCTCATTCTTTATGCCTTTCACTTTCATGAGCTCTACTCATCCTACCTTCCTCCCATCCATTCTTTTCTGTGAAGGATCTAATATTTTTTTTTCTCTCCTGTGACTTTCTCTCTTTCCTGCCGCACTTGGGACATTTTTTGAAGCACTTTCTTCACACGTGTCTTGAGGTGAAATGAAAAGGCTGATGACGCCAGGCTAGTCTTTGTTCCTCATTTCCAAGGACCCCTCTGCCTGCCTCCTGAAGAAGGCCTTGGCGTCGAGGCCTACTCTGACGTGCCTGATAGAAATGATTTGTTTGGGTCCTCCCGCCAGCGTCCTTCAGTGTGCTCTTTCCAATTGTCACAAGCGCGCGCACACACACACACACACACACACACACACACACACACACACACACACACACACACACACACACATATACACACATTTTCTCTTTATCCTTCCCAGGAATCAAAGAAAATCGTTTTAGTGTCAGAGTCAGAAGGATGATGAAAACATGTGGACCGTGATTAGCATTGGGAGGTCTGGGTTCATGTAAGATTCAAATGAAAAGCTGGCGGACACTAGAGAGGACACTCTCCCTATGTTCCTCTCTCTTTCTCTCTCTCCTCGCTCGAAAACGCTTTTGTGCACAGAACAGGGGTGAGGCTAATGGGAAAAATTAATTATGAATCTAAATCATTTTTCCTCTTCAGTTTGCCAGCAGAGACAGGGATAAGGGGATGTCTTTGGCTGAAGGCGTGAGGGCGAGGCGACTGAAGAGGACCGTGTTCGCTGTCTTTTCTACGCTTGTCAATGTGTGTTTCACCGGGTCAAATCAACGCAAACTCAATCCACGAGCCCAGCCAATCAGGGCCCGATGTGAATACTGATGCGCCTTGATGCAATATTGCCCTGCACTCAGATGAACAGAAAGAGAGAGAAACAGAGAGAGAGATAATGAAAGAAAGAGGGAAAAGAAAGAAATTAGAGAGAAAAATCCCATATGAATCCCATAGTGACTTTCAGGCCACAAAGCAGAGCTTCTGTCTCCTGTTGTTTCACTTCCAATAACGTCCTGTCAGTCAGTCCTGTCTCTCAGGACCAATCTGATTGATGTTATTGGCTACATCCATAATTCTCATAGATCAACATTGGGCGATTTGACAGGAGGAGGTAACCTACTGTAATGGGAGAGATGACCTGGAGTAATGAAAATGGGTGAATGGTTTAGGAGGCATGTAAGCTTCCCTAATGTCATCACCTTTGAACTCTGGTACCACACCAACATGCATATCTTTTTACCACCACTGAGATCCTGGAATCTACTGCTGTCAGATATCTGTTTGTCGTCGCTGCCATCCCTGTGCGTAATGATAGGCAGTCTGGCGCCCTCGAGCGCCAGAGAGGGAGAGCTGGAGCAGGCGCGGTCCCGCTGACCGTCGGGCTTTCATTACATGAAAAAAAAAAGCTAATTGTTGTTAATTCACTGGGCAGTTGATGCTTACATTCCTGCTCACTTTTGTTCTGAGATTACCTTAGCTACGGCATAGACTTTTGTTCTGAGATTACCTTAGCTACGGCATAGACTTTTGTTCTTAGATTACCTTAGCTACGGCATAGACTTTTGTTCTGAGATTACCTTAGCTACGGCATAGACTTTTGTTCTGAGATTACCTTAGCTACGGCATAGACTTTTGTTCTGAGATTACCTTAGCTACGGCATAGACTTTTGTTCTGAGATTACCTTAGCTACGGCATAGACTTTTGTTCTTAGATTACCTTAGCTACGGCATAGACTTTTGTTCTGAGATTACCTTAGCTACGGCATAGACTTTTGTTCTGAGATTACCTTAGCTACGGCATAGACTTTTGTTCTGAGATTACCTTAGCTACGGCATAGACTTTTGTTCTGAGATTACCTTAGCTACGGCATAGACTTTTGTTCTGAGATTACCTTAGCTACGGCGTAGACCTTTGTTCTGAGATTACCTTAGCTACGGCATAGACTTTTGTTCTGAGATTACCTTAGCTACGGTAGACTTTTGTTCTGAGATTACCTTAGCTACGGCATAGACTTTTGTTCTGAGATTACCTTAGCTACGGCATAGACTTTTGTTCTGAGATTACCTTAGCTACGGCATAGACTTTTGTTCTGAGATTACCTTAGCTACATAGGCGTAGACTTTTGTTCTGAGATTACCTTAGCTACGGCGTAGACTTTTGTTCTGAGATTACCTTAGCTACTTTTGTTCTGAGGCATAGACTTTTGTTCTGAGATTACCTTAGCTACGGCATAGACTTTTGTTCTGAGATTACCTTAGCTACGGCGTAGACCTTTGTTCTGAGATTACCTTAGCTACGGCATAGACTTTTGTTCTGAGATTACCTTAGCTACGGCATAGACTTTTGTTCTGAGATTACCTTAGCTACGGCGTAGACCTTTGTTCTGAGATTACTTTAGCTACGGCGTAGACCTTTGTTCTGAGATTACCTTAGCTACGGCATAGACTTTTGTTCTGAGATTACCTTAGCTACGGCATAGACTTTAGATTACCTTGACTTTTGTTCTGAGATTACCTTAGCTACGGCATAGACTTTTGTTCTGAGATTACCTTAGCTACGGCATAGACTTTTGTTCTGAGATTACCTTAGCTACGGCATAGACTTTTGTTCTGAGATTACCTTAGCTACGGCATAGACTTTTGTTCTGAGATTACCTTAGCTACGGCGTAGACCTTTGTTCTGAGATTACCTTAGCTACGGCATAGACTTTTGTTCTGAGATTACCTTAGCTACGGCATAGACTTTTGTTCTGAGATTACCTTAGCTACGGCATAGACTTTTGTTCTGAGATTACCTTAGCTACGGCATAGACTTTTGTTCTTAGATTACCTTAGCTACGGCATAGACTTTTGTTCTGAGATTACCTTAGCTACGGCATAGACTTTTGTTCTGAGATTACCTTAGCTACGGCATAGACTTTTGTTCTGAGATTACCTTAGCTACGGCATAGACTTTTGTTCTGAGATTACCTTAGCTACGGCATAGACTTTTGTTCTTAGATTACCTTAGCTACGGCATAGACTTTTGTTCTGAGATTACCTTAGCTACGGCATAGACTTTTGTTCTGAGATTACCTTAGCTACGGCATAGACTTTTGTTCTGAGATTACCTTAGCTACGGCATAGACTTTTGTTCTGAGATTACCTTAGCTACGGCATAGACTTTTGTTCTGAGATTACCTTAGCTACGGCATAGACTTTTGTTCTGAGATTACCTTAGCTACGGCATAGACTTTTGTTCTGAGATTACCTTAGCTACGACTTTTGTTCGATTAGACCTTTGTTCTGAGATTACCTTAGCTACGGCATAGACTTTTGTTCTGAGATTACCTTAGCTACGGCATAGACTTTTGTTCTGAGATTACCTTAGCTACGGCATAGACTTTTGTTCTGAGATTACCTTAGCTACGGCATAGACTTTTGTTCTGAGATTACCTTAGCTACGGCATAGACTTTTGTTCTGAGATTACCTTAGCTACGGCGTAGACTTTTGTTCTGAGATTACCTTAGCTACGTAGACTTTGTTCGTAGACTTTTGTTCTGAGATTACCTTAGCTACGGCATAGACTTTTGTTCTGAGATTACCTTAGCTACGGCATAGACTTTTGTTCTGAGATTACCTTAGCTACGGCGTAGACCTTTGTTCTGAGATTACCTTAGCTACGGCATAGACTTTTGTTCTGAGATTACCTTAGCTACGGCATAGACTTTTGTTCTGAGATTACCTTAGCTACGGCGTAGACCTTTGTTCTGAGATTACTTTAGCTACGGCGTAGACCTTTGTTCTGAGATTACCTTAGCTACGGCATAGACTTTTGTTCTGAGATTACCTTAGCTACGGCATAGACTTTTGTTCTGAGATTACCTTAGCTACGGCATAGACTTTTGTTCTGAGATTACCTTAGCTACGGCATAGACTTTTGTTCTGAGATTACCTTAGCTACGGCATAGACTTTTGTTCTGAGATTACCTTAGCTACGGCATAGACTTTTGTTCTGAGATTACCTTAGCTACGGCGTAGACCTTTGTTCTGAGATTACCTTAGCTACGGCATAGACTTTTGTTCTGAGATTACCTTAGCTACATAGACTTTTGTTCTGAGATTACCTTAGCTACGGCATAGACTTTGTTTGTTCTGAGATTACCTTAGCTACGGCATAGACTTTTGTTCTGAGATTACCTTAGCTACGGCATAGACTTTTGTTCTTAGATTACCTTAGCTACGGCATAGACTTTTGTTCTGAGATTACCTTAGCTACGGCATAGACTTTTGTTCTGAGATTACCTTAGCTACGGCATAGACTTTTGTTCTGAGATTACCTTAGCTACGGCATAGACTTTTGTTCTGAGATTACCTTAGCTACGGCATAGACTTTTGTTCTGAGATTACCTTAGCTACGGCATAGACTTTTGTTCTGAGATTTTAGTTAGACTTTTGTTCTGAGATTACCTTAGCTACGGCATAGACTTTTGTTCTGAGATTACCTTAGCTACGGCATAGACTTTTGTTCTGAGATTACCTTAGCTACGGCATAGACTTTTGTTCTGAGATTACCTTAGCTACGGCGTAGACCTTTGTTCTGAGATTACCTTAGCTACGGCATAGACTTTTGTTCTGAGATTACCTTAGCTACGGCATAGACTTTTGTTCTTAGATTACCTTAGCTACGGCATAGACTTTTGTTCTGAGATTACCTTAGCTACGGCATAGACTTTTGTTCTGAGATTACCTTAGCTTAGACTTTTGTTCTGAGATTACCTTAGCTACGGCATAGACTTTTGTTCTGAGATTACCTTAGCTACGGCATAGACTTTTGTTCTGAGATTACCTTAGCTACGGCATAGACTTTTGTTCTGAGATTACCTTAGCTACGGCATAGACTTTTGTTCTGAGATTACCTTAGCTACGGCATAGACTTTTGTTCTGAGATTACCTTAGCTACGGCATAGACTTTTGTTCTGAGATTACCTTAGCTACATAGACTTTTGTTCTGAGATTACCTTAGACTTTTGTTCTGAGATTACCTTAGCTACGGCATAGACTTTGTTCTGAGATTACCTACGGCATAGACTTTTGTTCTGAGATTACCTTAGCTACGGCATAGACTTTTGTTCTGAGATTACCTTAGCTTAGACTTTGTTTGTTCTACGGCATAGACTTTTGTTCTGGAGATTACCTTAGCTACGGCATAGACTTTTGTTCTGAGATTACCTTAGCTACGGCGTAGACCTTTGTTCTGAGATTACCTTTAGACTTTGTTCTACGGCATAGACTTTTGTTCTGAGATTACCTTAGCTACGGCATAGACTTTTGTTCTGAGATTACCTTAGCTACGGCATAGACTTTTGTTCTGAGATTACCTTAGCTACGGCATAGACTTTTGTTCTGAGATTACCTTAGCTACGGCTTAGACTTTTGTTCTGAGATTACCTTAGCTACGGCATAGACTTTTGTTCTGAGATTACCTTAGCTACGGCATAGACTTTTGTTCTGAGATTACCTTAGCTACGGCGTAGACCTTTGTTCTGAGATTACCTTAGCTACGGCATAGACTTTTGTTCTGAGATTACCTTAGCTACGGCATAGACTTTTGTTCTGAGATTACCTTAGCTGTTCGGCATAGACTTTTGTTCTGAGATTACCTTAGCTACGGCATAGACTTTTGTTCTGAGATTACCTTAGCTACGGCATAGACTTTTGTTCTTAGATTACCTTAGCTACGGCATAGACTTTTGTTCTGAGATTACCTTAGCTACGGCATAGACTTTTGTTCTGAGATTACCTTAGCTACGGCATAGACTTTTGTTCTGAGATTACCTTAGCTACGGCATAGACTTTTGTTCTGAGATTACCTTAGCTACGGCATAGACTTTTGTTCTGAGATTACCTTAGCTACGGCATAGACTTTTGTTCTGAGATTCTAGCTACGGCATAGACTTTTGTTCTGAGATTACCTTAGCTACGGCATAGACTTTTGTTCTGAGATTACCTTAGCTACGGCATAGACTTTTGTTCTGAGATTACCTTAGCTACGGCATAGACTTTTGTTCTGAGATTAGACGGCATAGACTTTTGTTCTGAGATTACCTTAGCTACGGCATAGACTTTTGTTCTGAGATTACCTTAGCTACGGCATAGACTTTTGTTCTGAGATTACCTTTTGTTTAGCTTAGGCATAGACTTTTGTTCTGAGATTACCTTAGCTACGGCATAGACTTTTGTTCTGAGATTACCTTAGCTACGGCATAGACTTTTGTTCTGAGATTACCTTAGATTACTTTTGTTCTTAGCTACGGCATAGACTTTTGTTCTGAGATTACCTTAGCTACGGCGTAGATTTTGTTCTGAGATTACCTTAGCTACGGCGTAGACTTTTGTTCTGAGATTACCTTAGCTACGGCGTAGACTTTTGTTCTGAGATTACCTTAGCTTAGACTTTTGTTCTGAGATTACCTTAGCTACGGCATAGACTTTTGTTCTGAGATTACCTTAGCTACGGCGTAGACCTTTGTTCTGAGATTACCTTAGCTACGGCATAGACTTTTGTTCTGAGATTACCTTAGCTACGGCATAGACTTTTGTTCTGAGATTACCTTAGCTACGGCGTAGACTTTTGTTTGTTCTGAGATTACTTTAGCTACGGCGTAGACCTTTGTTCTGAGATTACCTTAGCTTAGAGCTACGGCATAGACTTTTGTTCTGAGATTACCTTAGCTACGGCATAGACTTTTGTTCTGAGATTACCTTAGCTACGGCATAGACTTTTGTTCTGAGATTACCTTAGCTACGGCATAGACTTTTGTTCTGAGATTACCTTAGCTACGGCATAGACTTTTGTTCTGAGATTACCTTAGCTACGGCATAGACTTTTGTTCTGAGATTACCTTAGCTACGGCGTAGACCTTTGTTCTGAGATTACCTTAGCTACGGCATAGACTTTTGTTCTGAGATTACCTTAGCTACGGCATAGATTTTACTGCTATTTCAGGTACAAACTCAGTAAAACAAGTCTTTAATACAAGGAAAATGCCTACACATTTCAGCTGTTTAAAAGTATTGCTCTGCTATTACGATTTGTACTGTTGGCGCGTTGGCCTCAACAAGACAATTCTGTTTACACGGCCCTGCTTGGAGGAGGGCAACTGTCGGGGAAGTGCGTGCGGAACAGTTGCTCCCCTCCAAGCAGGGCCGTGTAAACAGAATTGTCTCGTTACAGTAAAAGGACTATTCTCATTGTTTATATTTGTATACCTCTCGCGAATCTCTTTCAACTCTCGTCACTGTAAAAACTCTCTTAATAAGAGTAGAAGTAGGAGTGCTTATCTAAGACCAGGGCCTTCCTGTCTGTATAATCTTAGTCATTATGATCAACAAGGCAAAACTGATCCTAGATCAGCACTCCTACTCTGAGACTCTTTGTGAATACGGGCCCTGGTCTGAGCTTGGTTCACCCTGTGCCAGAACCATTGGCCACCTGTAGAGCCCATAGACAACAGATGGAGAGTTATGGGCTGGCCATGGCCTTAATACCTCTCTTTGGCTAAATGCACCTTAACCGGTCTGTAACAGGCTGTCTGCCAAAAAAAGACATCATGTTGAGAGGATAGGAGGGGAGAGGAGAGCAGAGCAGAGAGGTAAGGACAGGGTTGGAGAGGAGCAAAGAGGGGAGGAGAGAGAACAGTCTATTCAAGTTGAGAGACGGGCATGAGGGACTAAAATAATGTGATGTTACAAAACTGCCATGGTGGATAGTGCATGTTATTCCCCATTTTTATTTTATTTTCTGTGTCTCTCCAGATCGGCCGTAATGGACATACTCTGAGAGGCATTATACAAACTGTGACTCTGCCGCTCTCTCCAACTCCCCCATCACATCACAATTTAGGAGTCCAGGAGTGGACAGATCCAAAAACAGCCCATAGGCTTCCCAATGAACTATTTACCGTCAGATAACTACTTTCTCGCCGCATTTAGTGTGCGGCGGTTCAGCCTGGCGACCCGGACTACTCTGTTATGTTCGTTGGCTCTGAGCTTCACTGCTTCCCTGTTGCCTTCTAGTGTGTGGGAGTCAGAGACTGTCGCTATACAGGTGGAATTAAATGTGTTGGAAGGATAGAGCCGACACTTTTCCTTTTCACATTGACAAAGATTATTCTCACACACCTGCTGAGTTGTTGTTTTTTTTACTGTTTATCCAAGGTTGTAATAGTGTTTGTCCAACCTCCAATCTAATGCCATGACAACAACCGCAGAGTGAGAGGGAGGTGGCATTCTTCCCAAGGTGTCCGCGCGGAGGAGGAGCCGCCTTCAGGCCATAAAAATATTAAACAGGTCATTAGAGTGGCGTCTGTCTCGGCCATCTTCTCCATAACCAATTGCCCTAGTTGGCTTACAGTAACACCACCCAATGGTGTGCCGAAACCCCAGCGGTGGTCCAACCGATGACAACTATCTGGTCAGGGTTGAAACGTTGATGAACAGATCTATATTTCTACAGATCGACTGTATGTATCGGCCACGAAGCCACGTTTTATGTGTGTGTGTGTGCGTGCGTGTGTGTGTGTGGCATAGTTTCTAAAGCTGCAAATCACCACTGTGGTTATGATGTAGCAGCCAGGTCACCTTGGTTAATTGTTGTTCACTATTTCTTTTATAAAGAGTATATGATTGAACTGCTCTCCAGAAATGACGTGCAGCCACCGCGCAGAGTGACGCTATCAGCACAGGACACACACACACACACACACACACACACACACACACACACACACACACACACACACACATTCATAAATGTAGCAGCAGAGCTAAATTAGCTAGCGCTCCTTAACCGAGAAACAAAAACAAAATCCCTAGAACTGGAGCAATATGCCAGCATATGGTCAGTTTCAACAGCCAATCACATGTCTTTCAGCTTGGTGTTTAAGAGTCCCTGGAATATTGAACCCCATAGATTTCCTCCATTTAGGTCTGTGGAATGGAGAGTGAACAGTATCCATCCGTCTCTTGATTTTAAGAAATGCCAGAACAGGCCGAGAAACCTATTTTCCTCTCTTCGTGTTTCGAACTCCTGTAGAGTTCAACAATCAATATCTCCACAGCGACCATTCAAAATCATTTTTTTCGGGTCGTACATTGAAAACCATGGTATGGGTCATGAGTCCATTTTATTTTTGCCATTTTGCTATTTGTAGATGTCATAGGAATACGTGCAGAATGGGATTGTATATTGTAGTGACTGTTGTAGTGTGTGGCTACAAAGTCACATAAAGATATTTTTTTAGCACAGATGATTAATATGACTTACCTGGCTCTGCGTTTCCTTGATAAGAGACCTTGACTGAGCAAAGACATCATCTATTATTAAAGCTCCTCCTGGAATGAAGCTTAGATTAGCAACCCAGGCCTTCCGAAGTGGCACAGTGGTCTAAGGTACTGCATCACACTGCTAGCTGTGCCATTAGAGATTCTGGGTCCGAGTCCAGGCTCTGTCGCAGCCGGCCGCGACCGGGAGACACACGTGGCTGCGCACAATTGGCCTAGCGTCGTCTGGGTTAGGGGAGGGTTTGGCCGACAGGGATGTCCTTGTCCCATTGCGCACTAGCGACTCCTGTGGCGGGCTGGGTGCAGTGTGCGCTGAGAAAAAAAACGATGTATGTATACAGTAGACTGAATATATTCCCTCCTTTCTTTATAATTACTTATTGTCGGAACTTTTCTGATATGCAGATGTAATGTTTTCAAGAAAAATCTGACCAGGGAAATCAGGAAAAGAAATTGTGTTTTTATCTGAGCTAGCTTTTCTTACATGAGATGAAGCTAGGACACTGTTTCCTTTGGAATTGCCATTAAGGGCCATCAGTAATAATGAGGTAAAACTGAGAGATGATGACAGTGTTCACGACTTTCTGTCATTTCCCAGGATAAGTCACGCACCCACCCACACGCACCCACACGCACCCACCCACACGCACCCACACGCACCCACACGCGTGCTCTCTGTTGACTGTTGACTTTGCAGTGGCTTATCAGAGTCCTCTCTCTCTCTCTCTCTCTCTCGGGGGATAAAAGCAGTGGTTGGGCTGGTGACACCACAGAGTTCAAAGGGGCTGTCTTCGGGTTTGATGTCCTGTGTGAGGGAGGGGGGTGTTTTGAAGCTAGCTCTATACCCGACTGGTAGAATATGAGAGCCTGTTCAGAGGATGGCACTGTTAAAGTAATAAACCATGAGTCAAATATGCCTTTCAGAGCACATTGATTATAGTCTAAATGTCTGGGGAAAAAGCACACCAAGGCCTGGTACCAAGGCTGTCCTAATTCATATTGATTTAGGGATGTCAGCAATGGTGGACACATACCGTCTTGGTTGAGGAGCTAGACTGGCACAGCACAGGGTATAAACAGCCCACTGACTGATGCCAACTGTGTCTGGTAGAAGTCCTGATGGGCACACTTTCACCTCACCATGGGCTGGGCTGGTGATTGACAGATTGCTGAACCAATTCAGATCTGTCAACCGATTTGACTGGATTTTGATAGAAGGACCTATGTGGATTGCTCTAAAATGGAAAAGCGGTGTTTTGATCATACCCTTGACAATCTCAGTCACTTGACTTTCTGTCAGACTGTGACGGCTGGTCAACATGATGAAACGATTAATTCTGTCATTTGGTAAGTGGAATGGATGGTGTGGAATTGTTGAGGCAGTTTGGGGTAGTGATGTGCTATGTGATATTCAGACAGGTAAGGGAGGGTAGAAAGCTAGTTGCTCAGGCAAACAGACCGAGAGAAGGAGAGACAGAATGACAGACAGGCAGGCATACCGACAGACAGGCAGACGTTCCATTTTTATGACTTCCTCATTTTAGAACCAGTTCACCTTGCATTACCTTGATTTGGGAAGGCAATTAACAGCATCGCGTTTCCTCACCCTCCACCCTCCCAGACATAAAACTGCTCTCCTTGCACTTCTCTCTCTCTCTCTCCCTTAAAACAAGACCTCTGCATTCCACCTTTCTCTAAAAGAAAATGTTTACCGTAAGTGGATAGAAACACCTGTGGATCCTCATGAAAAACACTCCTTTTGAAGTTCTGTGTTGTTGGTGGATTGAGCTCTAATAAGCGTGGCCTCTCACTGTCATTATCCACAGAACACGATGCCATGGGAACGTAAAGAGGAACCATATCCCCAGGCAGCACACTCAAATTGGCAATTTCTTGCTCACAAATTACTTTCCGCTCCTCCGTGCGTGTCCTTCTATCACCACTTTTTTCCATCCCCTCCTCCTCTTCCCTCGCTCAAATAATACAAGTTTGGTATTGGTTTGTATTTATTTTCACGAGCACAACATTCTGGACCTCGTCCCCTTGATGTATGCTTTATTATTACGTTGCCGTAAGGGAGGGAGGTCTCAGAGCTGGAGTCAGGACGATGAGGAGGTGAGGGGAGGGGAGGGGAGAAGAGAGGGTGGCGGTGGCCTTTTTGTGAACAGTGCTTTTTTCCCCCCCGAGAACTTCAGAGAGCTAGCACTTGACTTCCACCGGCATCCACCGCTTCAAAGTTCATCAACTTCTCTTACGGCACTTATCGATTGGGCCCGGTGATCCGGACAAAAGGAAAAGAGAAGCGAAAGTCGGACTAGTTCACTTTAGCTTTGTGCATTTGTCAACCTTTGTGCATTTGTCAACTTGAACCATGATATACTGTATTCTGAAGTGTCTTACCTTACTCACTACTACCGCACTGTCTTTCTCCTTCGGTTTAGACAGAATCCAAAGGAAAGATGTTGTGTTGATGCCTCTGCATATTAAATCCAATAAATCAGCATGTGGATTTTGGGATTCCAGTAGCATTTGTTTACGCAAATACAGTCATTTCAGGGAATTTACAGAAATTCTACCCTCACATATAGAATTTAGCCTCACTGGTCAACGGCCCCTTCCCTAGGGGTCCCCACCCACCAGTACACATACTGCTGATCCCTGATCTCCGTGTCCCTTATCACTGTCCATGACCACCAAGTCCCCTTGCAGCTTTGTTGTGCCTTCAGGGCTCTGGACCTCCCTCCCTAGCCTTGCCCCCTTCTCTCCATCCCCATGCCCATTAGTGGTTGATGGTCTGCCCACTCTGTCCAGCAGCCTGGTGCCCATTGTGCAAGTTGACCATGTTTAGAGGTACACTGATGAACAAACAGGCCAGGGAACCTGGGCCCCTGTCCTGCCATCTCCCCAGCCTCCCCTGTGCCTGCTCTTTGCCCACTCTGACTGGCACTGCGAGGCAGCCAGGGCTGCCTCCATGCTCCTGCGGGCAGAACGTGGTGGGCTCGGCCCACACAGAACTCCACAGAGATAACTAAAGCATGCCAGAGGGCAAATATACGCCAATCACATCAAAGAGAAGATATAACAAACGCCTCAATTACCAGTTGGACTAAATATCATTACACCTAGTCATTGCCTTTAATACAAGGACTTATTACTGAATGATTATTGCTCTTAAATAAGCATGGCTGTTGTATATATCAGACAGAGCTCCATTGTGCCTTTCTCTTTTTCTCCTCATTGCTCCCCTATGAGGTCTAATGGGGGCATTTAAGCAGACCGAAACCCGGGTCAGCACCATAACTAGGGCCCAGGACCCCAAACCAGCCATTTAAATAGGCTGTTTGTGGCTATTTTACTCTCCCGGCATGAATCTTTCATGGAGATTTAACGTCTGTAGACTCTGGAGGCCTCTTGGCACAGGCCTTGCACACTCTCCTAATGATCTGATTGGAAGCAAAGTGGGTAAAGTTCTCTGCTGGAGAGAGGTAGAGACGAGCAGACAGGCAGGCAAACACATGCACGCACACAGAGGCTGGCGAGCACTCACAGCACACATGCACACACACACAGGTACACTCACACAGGTACACAGAGGAGAGTCCCCTCATAGTCGATCTTGAATCCTCAAATTGCTCATTAGGCTGTTTTATCCTTTTTACATGGACAGGAACACAAGATGCAGTAATTTGATATAAACGAATAGATTCTCTACGACAGGTAGTGTTTATGCTTGTGTGTGTGTGTGTGTGTGTGTGTGTGTGTGTGTGTGTGTGTTAGAGAGAGAATACTCAGTGGAAGGACTGATTTAATGGTGTTTCAAAGTGATTTCATTTTTTTTTTTTTAAATGTGCAGAAATGTTCCACCCTGTTTTTGATTAATAAGGCGAATGATAATATTTCAAAGTAAGTACTCTAGGAATTGGACGGCGAAAACCAAGGACCATGTACTTTTAATTAGTTGTGCTTGTAAGAGATGGCAAAATGTTTCCATGGCAAGAAAAATCTATTATGTTCCAAGTATGCAATTACTGTAAACATAGCATTACGGCCAATGGAGAAAGGTTTTCAACATTCTGTATTGAAAACATGTTCTCTATTGACACCATTTGACAAGGTCAATTATTTCCAAGCACGCTGTGCATTTCCCAGCATCCCTTTTGTCAGATGCAGAGCCATCTCAACCATTAGAATTTCAATACATTTACCCAAACAAACATTGCGTCACACTCTTTTTATTCCATTGAATATATACCCGTATGACTCAAAACAAATCGCTCCCTCTAATTGCCATTAGGGCTGTGTTCAGTTGTTCAGTAGTCAAGCCAAGTGGAACTAGCAGACAACCGTTATTTCTATTTGAACTAGCTACTTTATAGCTCTCTGTATATCCTGCTGTCCCTTGTCGTGGTGCCTCCTTTATTTTCGGCTTGTGATAACCGACCGCAGGATTGTGCTGAGTTGGGCGGCTGAGTTAGACCCCTCCGGTGGCCTTCAGGGTCCTGCTACAGTAGGCGAGCCGAGGAAATGGCTCCTCACTGATGTAGGAGCCAGTAGTAGTTGGTGAGGGGAGTGGGGAGAAGGAGGGGAAAGGTAGGGTGTGAAGAGCTGTGGAGCTGACGCGGTGCATTCTCTGCCAAGAGGTCCCCATCGGCTCCCCCTTTTCCGCCCCCTCTTCCTCCCCCACTTCCTCCCCCTCCAGGTGATGACACAGCACCTCGTTAAGGCCTCATGTCTGGAGCTGCCACGCCAGGGTGGAGGGGTTATTTATTACCTATGATCCTCCCTGCCCTTCTCAGATTAAAGAGACACTTACCCGCTCGTGGCACAAACATAACAATTGCATTACACAACGTGTCTGGAGGGAAGGCGGACAGCAGCGAGCTCTTGGAGGCGCGCTATATGAATATTTATGGGGTCCCCTTCTTACTGTATGTGGTGTGAAATGATCCTTTTTTTCTGAGGTTTTGTGGTCAACATTGAACGGTATAATACTATTTGGTTGGGGACTGTTTAAAGGTGAAGTATTTTTGCAGGCTCTGGATGGCACAAATACACATTGGCTGCGTTCACACAGGCATCCCAATTCTGATCTTTTTTCCACTAGTTGGTCTTTTGACCAATCACATCAGATCTTTTTCAGAGCTGATCTGATTAGTCAAAAGACCAATTAGCCTGTGTAAACGCAGCCATAGAGACACACGCACAGACACATGGGAGGGAAGGGATTTGCATAAACACCGACGTACACACACCTACTGTATTTAGGCTAGTATTATAACTGCATACATAGTACTGTATTTGAACAAAAGGTTATTCAGAGTTATTCTGCTTCAGTGTTTATTGAGATGAAATGGTGTGCGTGTGTGTGTGTGTGTGTGTGTGTGTGTGTGTGTGTGTGTGTGTGTGTGTGTGTGTGTGTGTGTGTGTGTGTGTGTATACTGTATGTGTGTGCTTGCATGTGTCAGTAATAACGTGCTACATATGTTTCAATGCGTTTCTTGGAGAAACAGACACATAAACAATACACACACACACACACACACACATTGCTAGCGGCAAGAGACTGCAGTAGTACTGTGTCCCTTCTGCTCTCCGCTATATGTAGCTGTCAGTAGGTGACAGACAAACAAGAGTTTCTATGGACAAATTTTGGTCTTTTTTATCCCTGTATCGTTTGCTTCTGTTTAAGAAACATTTTTCAACAGAATCGGCGGAATTAATACAACCCTGATCACACGTAAACGCAATTCACTTTCATAGCAGCCACGTTGTATTCCTTCTCTCCTCTATGCACTCTCCCCCTCTCACCTTTTCCCTTTGTTTGTGGATTTCAATGCACAATACATCAGCTGTATGTGACCAGGCCAAAAAACCTTTCTAATCCAAGCCATGTCATAACCCCTAAACACAGCCTACGTCTTTGTCCCCATATGAGCTAAAGTAATAGAGCTAATATATTATGTAAACCCGCTACAATCATGCAGTGATGTTACAGTGTACAGTCAGTAAGCAGTTACACCGGTGGCAATAAATTAATAAAACCAAAAGCTTACCTTGACTTGGAAGAGATCCAGTGTTGTGTTGGATAATCATAGCCAGCTAGCTAACATTGCATCCCTCTGTTTGAGCAGGGTGTTTTAGTAGGGTAAACTAGCTAGCTGCATTTGCTAGCTAAGTAAGTGAAACTGAAAGTGAAAAGATTTGCTTCATTTTTGAAGAAATGAATTTGTTGAAAACTGTTCAACTATTGTCTTTCTCTCTCTTTGAGTCAACTACTCACCACATTTGGTGCACTGCAGTACTAGCTAAGCTGTAGCTTATGCTTTCAGTACTATATTAATTATCTGATCCTTTGATTGGGTGGACAACATGTCAGTTCATGCTGCAAGAGCTCTGATAGGTTGGAGGACGTCCTCAGGAAGGTGTCATAATAACTGTGTAAGTCTATATAAGTTTTAATACATTTTTGGTGGCGTATAGTTTTCTCTCTCTGTCTCTCTGTCTCTGTGTCTCTCTGTCTCTGTCTGTCTGTCTGTCTAATCCACTGGAGGGCGTATTGCCCTGTGTGTGTTCAGTATGTGTGTGTGTGCTCAGTCTTCTACACTGTAGGGCCAGCTCTATAATTCTTAATGGTACTCTTTAGACACAGTGGGACTGTTAGGCTCCCGAGGGCCCCGTGGAGATAGAGGTTAACACGCCATCTGTGCTGGGACCCAGAGGAGGCCCTTGGCTTACACCTCGTTCAGTTTAAATACAATCCATCTCTTAGTAGAAGTGTAAAGTTTATATACATCATCTTGAATGCAGTTTCCTTGTAACTCACAATGTGTGGTAGGGGTTTGGAGGAAGGGACTTTCCAGCTCTTAGTCCGTCAAAGTAAGTTATTGGTGAGAGAGAACCAGAGAGAGAGAGAGAGATAAAACCATGGTAGAACCAGTATCAACCAGATAGAAAGATACACAGACAGACAGAGAGAGACGGATACTGCTCAAGTCAGGGTAGCTTGGCATTGGAGTCTTCAGAGATGAGTCCCTCTCATTGTGTACGGCCTTGTCAGGATTTGAATACTGTCTGTTCAGCACTTGAGTGTGATTAAAGCAAGTGACTTCTAAATGGCTGCCTTGCACACTGAGCTGTGATGGTTTTTGCTGTGTGTGTGTGTGTGTGTGTGTGTGTGTGTGTGTGTGTGTGTGTGTGTGTGTGTGAAGAAACACAATGAATCTCCATATTTCACACTCTTTTGTTTAACTATTTCAAGCTTCCAATAATGCAAACGCACTGTTTTTCCCCCATTCTCGCATTTTCCCTCCAAATGAGGATGTATGGCTAGAAGCCCGACGTAGAAGATGGAAACATGTCAGAATGGCGATTGATACGTCTGGGAATTTTTCTCATCTCTTTTTTTTTTTGGGGGGGGATAATGCAGCATTCCCCCTGGGAGCAGTGGGGGTCCAAATGAGATGGGATGGGAGCTGTACCGTTCTTACCGGGAGGGAGAGCGGATGATGGTTTGATCGACAGCTTTGTAGGAGATGGAGGATTAAGACGTTGGATAGATGATTGCCTGACTGACGCCGTCTTGTGTGCACCAGTGTAGAATAGGCTAGCACTTATTCCTTCCTTTATTCATCGCCTGAGAACCCACTTGTTACTTCTCATGTTCATCTCATGTATATGTATCTAGTTATCACATAGCAAGTGTTATTACGACATGTGTGAGGTGGAAATGTATAACTGACAACCTTGATGTCTCCTCCAGCAACATGCTCCAACCGACTGAGCATTCTGGACTGTATGTACTTGTACATAGACTGTGGCCATTCACAGACCATTGCTTTTCATATCAAACAAGTCTACCCTGTTGCTGGGCAGAATGGTTTGAGGAAGGTATAGGGTAGACAGGAGAGCAGTGCAGGTTGGCATTACGCTTCACTATAATTTTCACCTCAGATATTGGGCTTGATGGTGAAGGCAAACCCCTCTTGAAGCATTAGACAATTGTAACTGCATGGAGGTGAGGTGGGAGCTATTTTAGCCCCCACAGTATCCTTATTCTCTTCCATATGAAAAATGTCTTGTTCACTCTCTATTCTCTGTTATCGGGGATGTAAAAAATGGTGTCACTGTGTGTGTCCTTATTCGGCAATCAGTATGCATATACCTTGGATTTCCAGGAACATGATTTTTAAGGAATGCAGTGCCATTAAAGGGTTGATAACCTTCAAAGGTGTTATCTGGAAAGCTTTCTGTCAGTTTCCTATGCTATATTAATAATATTCCTGATTCCTGTCTTTCTGTCAGTTTCCTATGCTATATTAATAATATTCCTGATTCCTGTCTTTCTGTCAGTTTCCTATGCTATATTAATAATATTCCTGATTCCTGTCTTTCTGTCAGTTTCCTATGCTATATTAATAATATTCCTGATTCCTGTCTTTCTGTCAGTTTCCTATGCTATATTAATAATATTCCTGATTCCTGTCTTTCTGTCAGTTTCCTATGCTATATTAATAATATTCCTGATTCCTGTCTTTCTGTCAGTTTCCTATGCTATATTAATAATATTCCTGATTCCTGTCTTTCTGTCAGTTTCCTATGCTATATTAATAATATTCCTGATTCCTGTCTTTCTGTCAGTTTCCTATGCTATATTAATAATATTCCTGATTCCTGTCTTTCTGTCAGTTTCCTATGCTATATTAATAATATTCCTGATTCCTGTCTTTCTGTCAGTTTCCTATGCTATATTAATAATATTCCTGATTCCTGTCTTTCTGTCAGCAATAGCAGGTGTTTACACGAGTGTCAGTACCTTCTGCTCCCTAAAAAAGCTCCTCTTCCCTCACTGACTCCTGGAAGCCTGTTAGTTCAGTTTTTCCCTCTTTAATCAGTCTATGCGTCTTCCCTCACTCCCGCCTTCCATCTTCTCTCTCTCACCTTACCGCTTTCACGCCGAATACTGCCGGATGTACCGTACGGTACGTTTTCCTTCCTTTCCTACACTCTTACCCTCTGCCAAAGAAGTAGTTTTACTTAGCCATCCTGCTAATTGATTTAGCCCTCTCTCCATCATTCCATACAGGCTAACTCTCTGTAGTTGGGTACTGAATGCCTGTCAAATGTTTTCCCTCTTTCAGTCTTTGCGATGCGGAGGGATTTATAATTCAAGAGTAGGCACTTTGAAGGGTCTCACATAACCATGGAGGTATCGATTAAATATCATTGTGACGAGGACCCTCACTGTGCTGGCTAAGCGGGAGATCTGCCATAGTTAGGCATCCGGAAAAGGCAACAAAGCGTTGCGGCTTGCCAGTCGAAGCCCGGGCTTTCTCTCTCTACCTCTTTTGGGTGGCAGACTGTACACATGTTGGTCCCTGCACAGCTTGCGATGACATGTGTTCGATAATGTGTTTGTTATGCACCAGCTCAGTGATCCAATCCACGCTGGAAGCACCATTTGGGTTTCTAAGAATGACATTCAACGCAGTTGATACATTTCCAACGTGATGCACTTCTTCTCCAATCAAAAATAAAAGCTCTCTTTAGTCCAAATATGCTTGATACAGTTTTCCTAATCTCTTTGTGTGTAATGGGATGTAAACTCAGCAAAAAAAGAAACGGCACTTTTTCAGGACCCTGTCTTTAAAAGAACATTTGTAAAAATCCAAATAACTTCACAGATCCTCATTGTAAAGGGTTTAAACACTCTTTCCCATGCTTGTTCAATGAACCATAAACAATTAATGAACATGCACCTGTGGAACGGTCGTTAAGACACTTACCAGAGGGTAGGCAATTAAGGTCACAGTTGTGAAAACTTAGGACACTAAAGAGGTCTTTCTACTGACTCTGAAAAACACCAAAAGAAAGATGCCCAGGGTCCCTGCTCATCTGTGTGAACGTGCCTTAGGCATGCTGCAAGGAGGCATGATGACTGCAGATGTGGCCAGGGCAATAAATTGCAATGTCCGTACTGTGAAACGCCTAAGACAGAGCTACAGGGAGACAGGACGGACAACTTATCGTCCTCGCAGTGGCAGACCACGTGTAACAACACCTGCAAAGGATCGATACATCCGAACATCACACCTGCGGGACAGGTACAGGATGGCAACAACTACTGCCCGAGTTACCCCAGGAACGCACAATCCCTCCATCAGTGCTCAAACTGTCCGCAATAGGCTGAGAGAGGCTGGACTGAGGGCTTGTAGGCCTGTTGTAAGGCAGGTCCTCACCAGACATCACCGGCAACAATGTCGCCTATGGGCACAAACCCACCATCGCTGGACCAGACAGAACTGGCAAAGTGCTCTTCACTGACGAGTCACGGTTTTCTCTCACCAGGGATGATGGTCTGATTTCGCGTTTATCGACGAAGGAATGAGCATTACACCGAGGCCTGTACTCTGGAGCGGGATCGATTTGGAGGTATCAGGTCCGTCCGGGTGGTGTGTCACGGCATCATCGTACTGAGCTTGTTGTCATTGCAGGCAATCTCAACTCTGTGCGTTACAGGGAGGAGATCCTCCTCCCTCATGTGGTACCCTTTGTGCAGGCTCACCCTGACATGACCCTCCAGCATGACAAATGCCATACTGCTCGTTCTGTGCGTGATTTCCTGCAAGACAGAAATGTCAGTGTTCTGCCATGGCGAGCGAAGAGCCCGGATCTCAATCCCAATGAGCACGTCCGGTACCTGTTGGATCGGAGGGCGAGGGCTAGGGCCATTCCCCCCCAGAAATGTCCGGGAACTTGCAGGTGCCTTGGTGGAAGAGTGGGTTAACATCTCACAACAAGAACTGGCAAATCTGGTGCAGTCCATGAGGAGGAGATGCACTGCAGTACTCAATGCAGCTGGTGGCCACACCAGACACTGACTGTTACTTTTGATTTTGACCGTCCCCTTTGTTCCATTTCTGTTAGTCACATGTCTGTGGAACTTGTTCAGTTTATGTCTCAGTTGTTGAATCTTGTTATGTTCATACAAATATTTACACATGTTAAGTTTATCTAAAAATGAACGCAGTTGACAGTGAGAGGAGGTTTATTTTTTTTTCGCTGAGTTGATGTGAGTATTTTGAGTGAAGCATTAGGAATGAATACATTTGGATACATTATCCAAAATCGTATAATATATGGATGACTTTATAGAGCAACATTCTATATTGGATCCAGTAAAAAAAGTTTGCTGCTAAGCTGTGTGTTAAAACCCTGCTACAGGGGTACACAGGCTATGTTCAGAGCTGCTGTTGCGTGTCCGTTCTAACACAACAGACCTGGTCTATATTAATGATCACCAAGCTCCCAATCCACTCCATATAGTGCATGACATTACAGGCTCTCTCAATACAAACCTTCAAGCTTGTTTTTCTGCTAGCATTATTTTGTGCCGTGATGATTAATATTTCATAATAAGGATAAGGTATGAATCACCTTGGAGAGTGCACAAACACATATGCTCCACTTTTACCAATAATGTGTGGGTGCCCGTACCTTCACAGTTTTTGTTTGTGCAAATAGGTGATTATTAAGAAGGTGGCAAATCGAGAGCTTGGGACTATACGTTTCTATCTACAACTGAGTGACTGACTTAACCTTGTTCTGTTCAATGTTCTCTACCTAAATAGTCTAAAAGAATACACCATTCAAACTAATGAGGGTTCGGAACTTTAAAGCCAATTATCTCAGAATCTTCCTTTTGCAGATGGCACCTTGTAGTCACAAGCTCTCGAAATGTTGTCTCTGCAGCCGCAACAGCACAGCAGACTGTTGATTGGTGCGTACTGGAACAAATTAAAGAGAAGGTGTATATAGTCTTTGGGACTGAGGCTGTCCTAATATGGACAATCATATCATTTTGCTTTAAGGACATTTTTCAGTGCCAGCCTTAGTTCAGGAACAACCATAGGGTTAAAGGTCCCATTGTCACCTTCTCTTCATGTGCCCTGCTCCATTACAGAAGCCCGTTTTCCTCCCAGCATGCCAATGCTGTCTGTCGAGAGCTGAGTAAAGACAGGCCAGTGTGTCCCCTGCTGAGAAAACGTGCTGAGCTGATAGGCTGAAGTGGACCAGCAGCCAGTTTATTAATGGCTGCCCTTTATTTTCATCTGGTCCAGGGGTAGTGGTTTACACACTGGGGGCTCGTTGTATTTCCTGCTGCTCAATACTCTGACCTAGAGTATGGTATCCATTTTAGGCCACCCTCAGCCTCTAACCTCAACCCCTTTTTGTGTAAATCGTCAATCCTCCTTGAGGCTGAGGGTGTCCTAAAAGGGACCCCATACCAGGCTTGGCATGTTCACGGTGTGTTTGTGGCTGCTTATCTACACCTAGCTGCTTATCTACCGCTGATTTTGGTTAGAAAACCTAAAGTCTTTCAGCGCCTTTCGTCAAATGATCAGACAGTGAGTTTTCTCATTAATGTAAGGAAAACAAATGTCTCTTTAATTATTTTCTTTGCTCACCGTTTTGTTGTATTTGCTACGATCAAAACCGGTGATACTGCATCTTTCCCAGGAGATTGTGATAAATCTGTTTGGTGGTAGCATATTCACTGAAGCGCTCTAAGCCATCTTGTTTTTCATGTCGAGTGTTGTCGTGCGAAAATCCTCGAGAGTCATGTTGGAAAGTGTTGACTTCCGACCTCAGGGAATGGAATTGGCAAATTGCATCCTGATAAATGTGTGATTCATTTTTATCACTGGCTGCTATTGAACTGCTTTGCCCAACAACCAGCCAATTAATGAGCCAAAGAGCAGTTACGACAGGCGCCGTATGTCTAGCGTATTTACCCCTGGCAACAGTTCGCCCCCATCCATTTGCTCTCCTAGAAAGGTTGCCTGGGTGGAAGCGTGCTAGGGCTGTAGTGGGTGCTATCGATTGAGGTGGTCTCTGATTGTTGTGTGTGTGTGTGTGTGTGTGTGTGTGTGTGTGTGTGTGTGTGTGTGTGTGTGCTGCTGCTGCTGCTGATGATCATGGCATGTGATCCTGGCGGTCTCTGACCCTGGTCATCTCACGCCGCCCTACTGATCACAACATTGTCAGGGGATATAATCATACAGGCCGGTGTCCTCCTCCTCCCCGCTGGTGTGGAACCATCAGTAATTATCTCCGTGTTGTATCTACAGTCTGTGTGGAGCATCACATCCAGCTGGCTGCTAGAGCCACTGGGGGAACAGTGCGGAGTAGGACTCAGGGAGGGGGCTTTGAGTGATGCCTGTACGTTCCAGTAAACAAGCAGAACGCTCTCTAATCTTGCTGCGTTAACTCGAAATATATTTGATACGAGGATTCAGCGCCCAACTACTTTTGAGGAATTATCTGAGTGAACACGTTATCTATTATTCTCTACATTTGACAATCTCTGTGTAGATTACTCTGCCACTGGACCTGAATATTACAATTGAAATGATATCAGAAAACACAGCATCTGGCAAGTTTGCATTATTCTGGGATATTTCCTGCTGCCGTTTCTCATTCTGTACAGATTGCATTCTGCAATCTCTACACACTCAGTTATTCTGTGCTTTAACTTCAGAGCTTCCCCAGTCCAGATAAGGCTAACACAAAGTCCAAACGTTTACAAAACCCCAGCATTTATGTCAAAGTCATTTTTTCCATTCCACTTTCTGTCCCTGGGGAGTAGAGCCAGACTAGCATTTAGAAAAAGTCTATTTCAACTGAAACCCGAATCCTTTGCTCTGAGGGAAAGTATTTTGTCTGATAATGTAAACTTTAGGGTCCTCTCTTGCACCCAACACCTATGCTCGTCTTTCTGGCCCTGCCTGAAGAGTTATTGCCGTGCAAACAAATTTGCACCATCAATATCCTTGATTCTAATCTCCAAATCATGTCTCAAGCTAGTTCCTTACTTTCACTGGATGCGGTCCTGCATAAATTATTGGCGTTAATATCGGCAAAATCTCTAGGCGAGAAAGCTTCTTTTGAAACGATGCCCACTCAAATTGGCTGGCACGACTATTCCGCAAAGGCTCAACAATGACACTGAGTGTGCACCTGTGGTGACTGTCGCATCCCTGTGTGTGTGTGTGGATGGGTGAGCAAGCGTTTGTGTACGTGTGTGTGTGAACCTGCATTAGGCCACCAAGCAGGATGTTGTTGTCTCTGCCTGTTTCTACCATTCACTCTGCTCTCATGGTCACTGAAAGCTCGACCTTCACTGATGCAAGCCGCGCTGACTCCATTACTGCTGTAACTCACCAGCCCAGGTAGCTCCAGCTCGGCTCTCAGCCTTTCTTCAACCTTGACCCCTTTTGTCACCAGTTGCTAGTGCTTTTCGATCTGAAGAATGTCTTCCCTCTCTGTTACGGAGGCTTTAGCTGTTATATGTGAGAACACTGTCTCATAGACTCATTTGTGCACCAAATTTGAGAGAAATAAGCTTTTTGTGCACATGAAACATTTCTGAGATCTTTTATTTCAGCTCATGAAACATGGCACCGACGCTTTACATGTTGCGGTTTATATTTTGGGTCAGTATATGTTGCACGTGTGTCTTGGGCTTAGATGGATGCTGCTAGCCTGTTCTCAATTAACCTCTGGAGACTACCACAGACTCATTCAGTATTCACGATGTAAATCACATCATATTACCACTCTGCCTCTGGAAAAAAAGACTGTTCCTGGTGTGTCAGTCCACCAAATCAAATTCTGACATGCTGGGGTGGTGTGGTGGTTAGCTCATTTCCTCAGTGGGAGATTTACAGGAAGTAGGATTTCTGCTTTTGTTTCAATATTTACATTTATGGCAGTGGGCTTAAGGGTCCCTTTTTGTGTTTTTAGGATCGATTCATATTCAGAAGCTACGAATTCATATGCTACTAATATTCTTATCCTCGTTGATAGTACACTATATTTCACTGCAGAAAAAAAAGCTATGACAGACGTCCAGGTGATTGTACTGGAGGTCTGCAACATAGTTTCTAGAAAGTCCAGTAAAAGCTCAGCCACAGCCACACAGGAGCACGAACTTGCATAGCCTTCACTCAACATCAAAACAAAATGTACATATTAACAAATATACTCTCGAAGTTTATCGCCTCCGAGAGAAGAGAAAACAAACGCGAACATCGCCTGAAACATTGCCTCGCCTGCTGTCAGTATCTGCCTAGTCATGAATTTGTACATTCATTTGATGCATTGGCTCTTCCAGCCATCGTCATTCAATTGGGCTCCTGAGTGGCACAGCGGTCTAAGTCACTGTATCCTCAGTGCGAGAGGCATCACTATAGTCCCTGGTTTCGAATCCAGGCTGAATCACATCCGGCCGTGATTGGGAGTGCCATAGGGTGGTGCACAATTGGCCCAGCTTCGTCCGGGTTTGGCCTGGGTAGGCCGTCATTGTACATAAGAATTTGTTCTTAACTGGCTTGCCTAGTTAAATAAATACACAAATCCACATTTTTTGTTCTGTAGATACCAATCTACCCTAAACCCCTTAATTTTACACTGCCTAAAATGCAGAAAACTTGGTTACTTTTGTTGTTGGCATAACACAATTAAATCACTTTGACCAACGGTCAGTGGGAAAAAACATGATTATTTTTAATTTAGGAGATCTTGGAAGGTTTTTGGAAGGAGAATGGCGATCCACCTTGTTTTCAATTTGATTTAACAGGGTTAGTTGGGGGTATTGTCAATGGCATTGTTTACCTGTGTGTTTTATGTGTGATAATTGCATGCCTGTCTTAAATCCACAGCAAAACAATAATCCATCATTGACATTGCTGCAGGCCACCATTCCAGTTTAATTAAGGCTGTTGTTGTGAATCAGGTGGTTTGCCATCAGTTTAGTGACTGACCTGTGTTCTTAACCCTGTTTTTGTGTTTCAGATGATGAAGTTTGCCTGGGACAACTACAAGAGCTTCGCCTGGGGCAGGAACGAGCTACGGCCCCTGACCAGGAATGGCCACATTGGGAACATGTTTGGTGAGTGGTGTTTTGTGGCCCCAGGCTAAAAGGCCCCATAGGCCCCCACAGGTTACTGGGGTGCTGCTCGCGAAGGTCTTAGTCTTTGTCAAACACAGTCATGCAGTCATGGACACACAATTGTCTGTGGGCCTTAGTCGACCTCTAGGTCAAAGAGTTTTCATTAATGCCAATCGCTCAAAGATGAAGATGCTCTCAATGTGGAAGGTCTTTTTCGCTCGTCAACATTTTAGAGGCATGCAGGCATCCCCTGGCTACCATTATTTCAGAATCTTTGTTGTGTTGCATATGGTTGTACTGTAGTTGGAAAAGGCTATAGGCTTCCTGACTAGCAGTGCATGTTATGTGCATTTCCCACCTGTCGGTGTATATGAACCCCCCTGTCAGAATGGTTCTTTACCATGACCTGCCCCGGCAGCCTTTACACCACGTTGTCATTGTGTGGGCATTAATCGGACATGGTACCAGAAGATTCCTCAGGTACCTAATGACACACAAACACACACACACACACACACATCTGAGCCACAGGATATCTGGTGATAAAGCTCTTAATAAAAGTGGGATCATCTTTTAATGAGGATTGGGTTGGTGGGCCTTTGTCTGACACGCCTGACTTCCTCCACATCCTGTCTACTGGGATTGTGGAGTATTGAGGCCATTATGGGAAACAATGCTCACCTTTCTCTCTGCGGTTTGATGGCATCTCTTCTCTGTCTCTCATCATGTAGTAGTAATACGATAATGTGTCTTCCCGAATAGAAAATACATGTAAACGTGAATTGTACTGTAGTATTCATGTAAATGCCATACATTATGCAAATAGGGTGATTACTCAGCCTTCTCTCTTCCCCATGTGTTGGAATTAAGAACTACAGAAGAGACCTTATCCAACCTCTGCATGATGTCTGGTTGCATTTCATAGCTCTGCAAATGTCAGATTTTAATTTGATCAGTCTGGAGAACTTTCCTGCAACACAGGACATTTAAAACCTGTAGTGTATTGGAGGTTTTGTTAGGCTTCTAAAGTTTGTCATTTCTGCTCAGAAAGTTTAGACTTGATTTTCTCTTACAACCCCTGCCAAAATGTTCATTAATCATAATCCACATAATCATTCACATTTCTTTTTGCTGCCTGATTATTTTCCACCAGGAGCAAACTGGCTCAACTTAAGATCTTACGTCTGTAAGTAACGTATGGGTTACCATTATGATCATTCTGGTAAGGAACCCGTATGGCAGCTGCCTGAAAGATCCTTTAAAGAAATATCTGTACATTCAGCCGCTGTGTAGACCCTGTAACGCTGGGAAAATCTTACATCTTCTAAATAGTATTGACATTTCTGCTCTACCTAAGTACACAGTACCACTAAAGTACCATTACGCAGGGAAATGTAGAAATAACACAGACAGCTGCTCTTAGAGGTTAGAGGTCACCAAACTCCTACTGGTGTTTATCTTTTAATTGCTTCCTTTATCCGAGTAACGTAATTAGCCTCTGTGAAATAAGTATCCCCCTATACTGATCAGCTAGATATTTGCAGGGAAGATAGCTGTGGAAATCGGTAATCAGTACATTCGTCTCTCAAAATTGTCTCTATTCTTTCAAATCTCTGGGAAAAGAGATCGGCTTACTACTTCAACCCGATATCGCTAATCCCACTAAGCAAATGAACTTCCATTCCGTTGGAAATCTGACATGGTTTTCTCTCTCCACGCTCCGTTTGCTAATACCGAGGAACATGTGGGGAGGGAAGAGAGGCGAGAGGTTGTGCTGTGGGTGACTGTCACACTGTGCTGGAGGAGTGCTACGTTGAAGGAAGCCAGGTGTGAAATTGGATGCTGTGTTCTTTTAATTTAATCCCATGAGTAAACAGAGACTGGGTGAGATTGGCTCCTCGGTTAGCCTACTTGTCACAAGCATGTTATAAATATGCTGAATGTCACTGAAACATCCCTCCTGCTCTCTCTCTCACTCCAGACTCAGTCGACGCCCCTGATCGAGAGGTAGAACCCATCTGCTGCTTGCCTCTCTTCTCTCGCCATCCTCTTTCTCTGCAACCTCCTATTTTATTCTCTCTTTTCCTTCTCTCTTTGTGAGTTGTGGTTTAAGACGTCACGCTTTCCCCTCTTTTCCCACGAAAAGGTTGTAGTGCTGCTGGACAACTACACAGAGAGAATACTGAAGCGTTCACATTATTTTCACGAGTAATGGCACAGTAGAACCCTAAAGTGCTGAAGGCTCTTGTGTTTATGTGTGGGAGTGAACTTCACGTGGGAGTTTACAGAACATTGAGTTGTTCTGACCAACTACACCTCATTTGCAACTTTTTAAAAGCATTTAATCATTATAATTCCACATTAACATTTTTTTTGCAAGACCCACACATATTTGCTATGACAGGAACCAGGTGAGAACAATTCATACCACTCACATTTTTTGATTCTGATTATTATACACTTGTAAGTACAATTTTATGTTGTTCCAATGCTCATTTTGAAAAATATAGGGAAGGTTAAGTGGCAGCATAATCTCTAACTCCTAGTTGTATCATAGGTTGCTCTGATGTAAAAAAAAAAAAAAAAAAAAAGTAAAGTTGAATCATGAATGTGATATATCACATTGTTGAATGCTGAAACAATTGTCGTAGGTGGACAAGCTTAAAGCAGTGTTTACTTAGACCTTCTGATTAATCCTTAAGAGTCTATTGATTCTTCTGGGAAGGCTTGCCACTAGATGTTGGAACATTCCTGCGGGGACTTGCTTCCTTTCAGCCACAAGAGCATTAGTGATGTAGGGCACTGGTGTTGGGTGAATAGACCTGGCTCGCAGTTGGCATTCAAATTCATCCCAAAGGTGTTCAATGGGGTTGAGGTCAGGGTTCTGTGCAGGCCAGTCAAGTTCTTCCACACCTATCTCAACAAACTATTTCTGTATAGACCTACATTTGTGCACGGGGGCGTTGTCATGCTGAAACAGGAAAGGGCCTTCCCAAAACTGTTGCCACAAAGTAGCACAGAATCGTCTAGAATGTCATTGTATGCTGTAGCGTTAAGATTTTCCTTCACTGGAACTAAGGGGCCTAGCCCGAACAATGAAAAACAGCCCCAGACCATTATTCCTCCTCCACCAACCTTTACAGTTGGCACTATGCATTGAGGCAGGTAGCGTTCTCCTGGCACCTGCCAAACTCAGATTCGTCTGTTGGGCTGCCAGATGGTGAAGCAGGATTCATCAGTCCAGAGAACGCGTTTCCACTGCTCCAAAGTCCAATGGCGTCCTCCAGCCGACGCTTGGCATTGTGCATGGTGATCTTAGCCTTGTGTGCGGCCATGGAAACCCATTTCGTGAAGCTCCCGACAAAAGATTTTATACTCCTGACAGCAATGGGTGTGGCTGAAATAGACAAATCCACACATTTGAAGGACTGCCCAGAGTCTTTTGTATGTATAGTGTATCTGTTGTTTTGCATGGGCTGCAACTCCATCCACCGCATCTGCCTATATTGTCCTTCCGTGTCTGCGGTGGAAAGTGGAAGAGCTACAGCTCTATTTGTTAGACCAGGCCTCCTCACGAAAACGTCTGTAGCACCAAGGCTAATTGGACAACAAGTCTTCTAAATGTGTCATGGCCGGATGCTTAGAGAAATGAAATGAGTGCTGTTGATATGCCGAGTACAATCGAGGACGGATGTTAACATACTCAAACATGACACATTGAAACTGGTTGTGTTATGGAATTGAAATCCCTGTGACAGCATGGAAGGTTGGTTTAATCTTTAATGTGGCATGAGAAATGTTGTTCTTCATGTAATGCCTTTGACTGGTAAAGAAGAGACATAATGTGTCACACTGGCAGATTAGCTTGTGTGTGTTTTTTTGTGGTTTTACTGTCCTTGTGGGGACCAGAAGTCCTCACAAAGATCGTAAAACAAGGAACATTCAGACAAGTGCGGGCATTTTGCTGGTCCCCACAAGGACAAAGGCTATTTTAGGTTTAGGGGTTAGGGTTACAATTAGGGTTAGGGTTAGGGTAGCCCTTTCCTGCAGTCGAATGACCAAAGTGCACTTTAGTGGCCAAATTGGTGGAATGTTATTCATATTTTTCATAATTTCATAATTAATCATTTTTCAAAAATGTACGTAGAAAATCCGGTGTTTCTATGTCAAACTGTTTTGTTATATTTTAGTCCTCTGTGACGTATATGATGTGTAATATTGGGATGCAAACTCAAAATGTAATAGATTTTAACAGGTGTCTTTTTTAAGCCCATAGCCATGTGTGTGTGGTGTATACTTTTGTTTCAAAGTAGATTTGTTTAAGACTACCAAGAAACACTCTGTGTGACCCTGATTCAGCCCAATGCAGTAAAATGTTATTAAGGGTTAGGGGATTGGGAAAGTAAGATTGTGAATGGGAATCAATTGTTTGTCCCCATAAGGATAATAAAATAAAGTTGTGCGTGTGTGTTTAATGTATTCATCACAGCCACAATCACCCACCTATGTCGTTTGACATTTCTTAGGAGAAGTTACGTTGTAATAATATATTACCAGCGTGTGAAATTGTGCTTTTGCTCTAGTGGCTTGGAAAGACAGACTCAATATATTGAAGGCTTCCAAGGGTCACTTGGAAGTTCAGAACAGAGTATTGGTTCTTGTTGTGTATGATCTTGCACACGGACACTCCAGGGCTTCACCCACTCTCATACTGTCACTTTCTGTTCATCTCTGGCACTCAGTTCTCTGCTTGATGTGTTTTTTTTTATCTCACATACATCTCTCTCTCTCTCTCTCTCTCTCTCTCTCTAGCTCTGTTTCTTTCTCATCTCTCTTTCTCGCTCTCTCTCTCTCTCTCTCTCTAGCTCTCTTTCTTTCTTTCTCCTCTCTCTTTCTCTCTCTCTTTCTTCTCTCTCTCTCTCTCTCTCTCTAGCTCTAGCTCTGTTTCTTTCTTCTCTCTCTTTCTCCTCTCTCTCTCTCTAGCTCTCTTTCTTTCTCCTCTCTCTCTTTCTCTCAATTTCAATTACATTATCTATCTCTCTCTCTCTTGCTCTCTCCCTCTTGCTCTCTTTCTTGCTCTCTCTCTCTTGTTCTCTTGCTCTCTCTCTTGCTCTCTCTCTCTTGCTCTCTCTCTCTTGCTCTCTCTTGCTCTCTCTCTTTCTCTCTCTCTCTCAATTTCAATTCAATTATCTCTCTCTCTCTTGCTCTCTCTCTCTCGCTCTCTCTTGCTCTCTTGCTCTCTTGCTCTCTCTCTTGCTCTCTGGCTCTCTCTCTTGCTCTCTTGCTCTCTCTCTTGCTCTCTTGCTCTCTTGCTCTCTCTCTTGCTCTCTTGCTCTCTCTCTTGCTCTCTTGCTCTCTCTCTTGCTCTCTCTCTTGCTCTCTTGCTCTCTCTCTTGCTCTCTTGCTCTCTCTCTTGCTCTCTTGCTCTCTCTCTTGCTCTCTCTCTTGCTCTCTCTCTTGCTCTCTCTCTTGCTCTCTTGCTCTCTCTCTTGCTCTCTTGCTCTCTCTCTTGCTCTCTTGCTCTCTTGCTCTCTCTCTTGCTCTCTTGCTCTCTCTCTTGCTCTCTTGCTCTCTCTCTTGCTCTCTTGCTCTCTTGCTCTCTTGCTCTCTCTCTTGCTCTCTTGCTCTCTCTCTTGCTCTCTCTCTTGCTCTCTCTCTTGCTCTCTCTCTTGCTCTCTCTCTTGCTCTCTCTCTTGCTCTCTTGCTCTCTCTCTTGCTCTCTTGCTCTCTCTCTTGCTCTCTTGCTCTCTCTCTTGCTCTCTCTCTCTTGCTCTTTCTCTCTCTTGCTCTCCCTCTCTCTTGCTCTCTCTCTCTCGCTCTCTCTTGCTCTCTTGCTCTCTTGCTCTCTCTCTTGCTCTCTCTCTTGCTCTCTTGCTCTCTCTCTTGCTCTCTTGCTCTCTCGCTCTCTCGCTCTCTCTTGCTCTCTATTTCTCACTCACTCACTCACTCAATTCAATTCGCTTTATTGTCATGACGTAACAATGTACATATTGCCAAAGCTTATTTTGGATATTTACAATATCAAAATAAATAAAAATGAGAATCAAAATTGTCAACGGGACAACAGTAACAACAATAACCAAGGGTCAAAATAACCATACATTCAACAATAACAATAAGCATACAGTAGAGGACATGTGCAGTTTGATTGGTCTGTCAGACACTGTCTCTCAACTTATGACAGTCAGCAATGTAGTGCGCTGCCAACCCACAGCTCTCTGCGTCCTCCCCCAACAGGACAGGTAGCCTACTCTCATCAGAGAGGTCTTTGAAACCTTGAATAAGGGTTTCAAATGTGGGAAATGACACTCTATTTGTTTTATATTTTTGACATTTTGTCAGGAAGTGCAGCTCTGTCTCAGGTTCTGCTGTGGTGCAGTGGTTGCACAGCCTTTCCTCTACAGGGAGCCAGGTTTTCCTGTGTCTACCCTTCTCAATGGCAAGGCTGTACTCACTCACTTACTCACACACACACACACACACACACACACACACACAGTGCGGTGATTATCTTAGGTCAGCTTGAAGTGCTCATTTAACTGGACAGGTAGTTAAGACTTCCCTGGCTGGCAGACAGAAGATTTCTGTAGTCCGAATCGGTGCTTGAGAGTTGTGCCTCAGCCAACACGCATCATTACAGGGGGATAACTGATGGACAGGAGAGTCGGCAAGGACATGTGCAGCAACTGTCACTGCCTTCTAAGAGAAGAAGTAGATCTCCTGGAGTATGGGATGATTGGAAGGCTTCGGGTGTATCATAGCATCCCAGGCTTGCGGCTAGGAAAAGACTTGTATATGTATAGATATGGAGAGAAACTTTCTGAGTAGGGAGCGTAACATAAAGTCATGCGGGGACACTTGTTAATATTTAGAGAATTGCCAGAGAAAACACTTAAGCACATTGAATCATTTTGAGAGTTTGGCTCGGGAGCTCTCGCTGGTGCCCTAGTTCTATGATAGAGAGTGTTTAGACTAAAAATAACCTTGTGACATTGTTCTTCGAGCATGCATATTATCTGTGAGGCTGATTCGAAAGCAAAGCATCAAACAGCAGGTGTTCCCTGTCTTTGAACAGAGCTAGATCTTGAGCTAGAGGAGGATGTAAAGAGGAGAACAGGAGGTGAAAGTACTGGATCAACTCTCAATCCCACACACACACTGTACGTCTAATGGTTTAGCAAAGCAAAGATTACCACCGCAAGAAACATAGCAAAGAACAGTGCAAACAAACACTAGCAAAAGGGGACCCTGAGTTTGGGAGACCCTGGTTCAGGCAGTATTATTATTTTCCTTCTAGTTTATTGAATACTGTTAAAAAGAAGAAAAATAGATCCTTATTTTTGGGGGGAAGCATCAAGATTCCCGGTGTGCTGGAGTTTTTCTTCTTTTTTAATAGTGTACTTTTAGCTCCGTGTACCTAGTATCACATTAAGGTGTACGAGTTCACTCTTTCAAGTTGAGTGAACAAAGTCTTTAGCGTTCACTTCAATTCGCCCAGGCAGTGATTCCCTAAGACAGAAGGCGTTTGGATTTTTAAAGACGGAAGTCGTTCATAGCCTAATCTTGTTGTTGTCGTTACTGTTCTCCCTCTAGATCCCCAAGACTCCTAATACCTTATCATTCAGCGTCCAAATCACTCAATCCAAATTTCAGAGGACAAGCTGATTGTTCATGTTGTTCAACCTCTACGGCGGAGACAAACAAACAAGGCTACAAACCCTCCAATTACAAAAGAAAGGTAACAATTCAGTACCACTCCATTGTGAACAGCAATCAAGGCCTGGCTTCTTTGTTTCCTCGCCTTTGTCCTTGGCTGGGAAGCAGCAGCTAAAGAGGAGAGAATATTTTTCATGTCAACCCCGTCTGCCCATGATGTGTCCTTGGAAACTTTGGCCGTCACCCCCCAAAGAGAGAATAATAAATGGAAGAAAGAAAACATGGGCCGACTTTTAAACACCCTTCGAGATCTCCGGCTGCTGTGAGGAATAGGATTAGGCGGCGAGCTCCAGGAACGGTCGGCTGAAAGCTCTCTGTAAACTGCTCATAAACAGACCGTTGCTTCAGGCCAACACTGCCACATAAACCCACGAGTAAATCCTTCCTTTGTGTCTCTGCTTACTGAGACAAAAAAACGGTGATGGAAATGCTAACCAAGATTATGTCCCAGTTTTCTAGATCGTCACATGTAGCCCTGATGTGTACAATAACTTGACGATGTCTTTCATACCAACAGGTGTCCACTCGACGAGTTTTGATGATGTACTTTTGTGTTTTCTGCACCATGACTCTTTCTTTTTGTTTTTTGAAAAGGTACGGCTTCTTTTCTAGCCTCTGCCTATTCTGTCCCCTTCCAACCCTGAGCTTTATTGTTGTGGATCGATCAGAAAATGATGCAAGTCATTCCTGTCTCTCATTAAAACAAATAGTGACAGTATCACGCTCTCTAATGCGAGGCGAACCACCCCCCAAGCCTTAATAGGGGCTTAAAGGGATGTTCATCCACGGTGAGCGATGTCATTACCACAGCTTTAGAATATGTGGGTCACTAACTTAATCTGGGTAGGCGGGACGCTTGCGTCTCACATGGCCAACAGCCAGGGGAAATGCAGAGCGCCAAATTCAAATACATTTCTATAAAAATCTAACTTTCATTAAATTACACATGCAAGATAGCAAATTAAAGCTACACTCGTTGTGAATCCAGCAAACATGTCAGATTTCAAAAAGTATTTTCGGCAAAAGCACAAGATGCTATTATCTGATGATAGCACAACAGTAAACAATGAGAGTAGCATATTTCAACTCTGCATGCGTGACACAAAACGCAGAAATAAAATATAAATCATGCCTTACCTTTGACGAGCTTCTTTTGTTGGAACTCCTATATGTCCCATAAACATCACAAATGGTCCTTTTGTTCGATTAATTCCGTCAATATATATATAACATAATATATAATATAATTTATATATATATATATAAATAATATACAACGTCGCTACAAAATATCTCAAAAGTTATCTCAAAACTTTGCCAAAACATTTCAAACTACTTTTGTAATACAACTTTAGGTATTTCTAAACGCATATAATCAATCAAATTGAAGACGGGATGATCTGTGTTCAATACAGGAGCAAAACAAACTGAAGCTACTTTTCTGGTTCCGCGCCTCTATCAAAAGGTACACATGAAGTGATGTTCGTTCTGAGCTATGGTACTTCTTCATTACACAAAGGAAAAACCTCAACCAATTTCTACAAACTGGTGACATCCAGTGGAAGTGGTAGGAACTGCAGGAAAGTCGATTAGAATTCTGGATTCCCCATGAAAACATATTGAAAAGACAGTGACTTAAAAAAAGAAAAATCTGAATGGTTTGTCCTCGGGGTTTCGCCTGCTAAATAAGTTCTGTTATACTCACAGACATGATTCAAACAGTTTTAGAAACTTCAGAGAGTTTTCTATCCAATACTAATATGCATATATTAGGATCTGGGACAGAGTAGGAGGCAGTTCAGTTTGGGCATGCTATTTGTCCAAAAGTGAAAATGCTGCCCCCTACCCCAAACAGGTTAAGCACACACTGTATCATACAGAACAAACCCAACGCAGCCAGATGCTGAGGAGGACATAGTGGTCATGACAGTACTGGAGAAAAGAACATCACAGTCACAGCATCTATTTTCCCTGCGGAGCACAATATTGTCCTCCAATAGTTGTTCTATGCTTAAACAATGGATGTCTTATGGCTAGTAATGGGATTGTCCGCAGGCAGTGTTTTGGAGATTCTCTCTCCCCAACACAAAGAAACGGAACGCCCCACTCTCTCCTCGCTCCCTTCTGCAGGATGCTTTGCAATTTCCTCTTGCCCTTTATCTTATCGCTGTTGTGTCCTTTCTCAAATCTCAAAATACCCCCCCCTCGTTTCATCCCCCTCGGTAGTCTCTACACCTCTGCCTCCTCTTTTCTTATTTTCTCTCCCCTCGTGAGATGTAATTAAAGAGCACCAGCCTTCCCAGAATGAGACACGGGCCTACCCCTCGGCCCCTACGTGTACCCCGGGAAGAGTAGCTGATGCTTTTGCAGTGGATAATGGGGATCCTAATAAATACCAAATACCCCTTGACCTTTTGTGCACAGCACACCCAGGTACCATTTACACCAGAGGCGTTTATTGAAAAAACCCACAAGCACTTCAATCGTGGTAAAAGCAGCATGGAGCACGGAGAAGGCCACGCGGAAGCTCGATGGAAGCCGATCGATCCCTTCCATCTGATGGATAAGAATTTAGCTAGTCATGGTGAATTATTATGATGTGAGTAGGAGAAAAAAAAACTATGAGACATAGAGTGGCCTAAGATTCTGAAGGCATCTTTAGAGAGTGCCAGTCTGTATAGATACAGTCACAGTGAATAAAACCATAGAGGAGTACAGACACACACTGGCGCCAAGTCGACCTTGAAACCCTTTCAGTCGCGGTCCTCCCTTTTCTGTTATACGGAGGACATTTTTATTAAAGGCGTTGAACTGGGATTCACCCTAACATTATTGCCATTCTATCCTCCACCCTCCCACGTGTACAGAGAGCACACAGTTCTTTCCCACTCTGCAATTATGTCCCAGAGTGCATCTGGTCTCAGGGGGAGTGTGCATTCGGTGAAGGTGCCAGTAGGGAGTGGTAAATGGTGGGAGGACCTTTTTCGTCAAGGTTAAATGAAGGGCTAGGCAAATGACGCCTCTACTCTGACAGTCAAATAATACATACAAGCAGAGTGAAGGGTCAACCCCACCCATTCATCCCCGCTTACTTCCCCTCATCCACATCGATGGAACAGTAGTGGAGAGGGTAGCAAGTTTTAAGTTCCTCGGCATACACATCACAGACAAACTGAATTGGTCCACTCACACAGACAGCATCGTGAAGAAGGCGCAGCAGCGCCTCTTCAACCTCAGGAGGCTGAAGAAATTCGGCTTGTCACCAAAAGCACTCACAAACTTCTACAGATGCACAATCGAGAGCATCCTGGCGGGCTGTATCACCGCCTGGTATGGCAACTGCACCGCCCTCAACCGTAAGGCTCTCCAGAGGGTAGTGAGGTCTGCACAACGCATCACCGGGGGCAAACTACCTGCCCTCCAGGACACCTACACCACCCGATGCTACAGGAAGGCCATAAAGATCATCAAGGACATCAACCACCCGAGCCACTGCCTGTTCACCCCGCTGTCATCCAGAAGGCGAGGTCAGTACAGGTGCATCAAAGCTGGGACCGAGAGACTGAAAAACAGCTTCTATCTCAAGGCCATCAGACTGTTAAACAGCCACCACTAACATTGAGTGGCTGCTGCCAACACACTGTCAATGACACTGACTCAACTCCAGCCACTTTAATAATGGGAATTGATGGGAAATGATGTAAATATATCACTAGCCACTTTAAACAATGCTACCTTATATAATGTTACTTACCTACATTATTCATCTCATATGCATACGTATATACTGTACTCTATATCATCGACTGAATCCTTATGTAATACATGTATCACTAGCCACTTTAACTATGCCACTTGGTTTACATACTCATCTCATATGTATATACTGTACTCGATATCATCTACTGTATCTTGCCTATGCTGCTCTGTACCATCACTCATTCATATATCCTTATGTATATATTCTTTATCCCCTTACACTGTGTATAAGACAGTAGTTTTTTTGGAATTGTTAGTTAGATTACTTGTTCGTTATTACTGCATTGTCAGAACTAGAAGCACAAGCATTTCGCTACACTCGCATTAACATCTGCTAACCATGTGTATGTGACAAATAAAATTTGATTTGATTTGATCCCTCAGGCACTGTTATGGGTGACAAACAGTGTGGAAGATATAATCTACTGTATATGTCCATAGCGACAAAGTCCCAGATGACAAGTAACTTTCCCAACCCCCTTCCCCTGTCACTTCTCTCACCCTGGAGACCCAGTCCCAACCCTCCGTTCAATCACACGGATCTGATGTTTAACCAATAAGGTTTCCATCGTTCTCTCCAGCAAGACACAAATCATCATAATTATAGGCTGTGAAGCATCTTTTTCATGCACTGTCTTGTGTGTGCTGGGGGATGGGCATACACATACAGAATCATTGAAATGAAACGTGATGCTTTTCCCACCGTTAAAACCTGTTAAGGATCGGACCCTTTTTTTCAATTTTCACCTAAAATGACAAAATGACCCAAATCTAACTGCCTGTAGCTCAGGACCTGAAGCAAGGATGTGCATATTCTTGATACCATTTGAAAGGAAACACTTTGAAGTTTGTGAAAATGTGAAATGAATGTAGGAGAATATAACACATTAGATCTGGTAAAAGATAATATAAAGAAATGCAAGAGAAGGGCCAATATATGACTTGGGAATCCAGGCGCAATTTAGATTGTGGCCAATAGATGGCAGCAGTGTATGTGCAACGTTTTAGACTGATCCAATGAACCATTGTATTTCTGTTCAAAAATCAAGACTGCCCAAATGTGCCCAATTGGTTTATTAATACATTTTCAAGTTCATAATTGTGCAGTCTCCTCAAACAATAGCATAGTATTATTTCACTGTTATAGCTACTGTAAATTGGACAGTGCAGAATTGAAGCTTTCTGCCCATATAGGATATGTCTATGTCCTGGGAAATGTTCTTGTTACTTACAACCTCATGCTAATCACATTAGCCTATGTTAGATCAACCATCTCGCGGGCGACACACCGATCCTGTAGAGGTTATTAAACAAACACCAGTTATGAGACGCAGTAGATATGTATAGCTCTCATTATTCTACCTACTGCATTTTCTAAAGGAACGCACAGTAGTTGTCTTCTTAGAGGCAAACATTCTACACAATGTTTTGAATGTTCTCTTTGCTAGGTCTCAGGGAATAGGAATACTTAGCTTGAGATTTCTATTCTAGCATATATGGAGAAGATTTTCCCCAAGAGACACATGTAAGAAGGGTTGTGTTATGATGAGCTTCTATTGGCTGTCATGGACAAAGTGTTCTTATTATATATGGTGCATTTGGAAAGTATTCAGACCCCAGTGAGGCAGCCTAGAGCTAGTAGAAAGAGCCAACCAGTGAGCCAGTCTAGAACTAGCAGAAAGAGGCAGCCTAGAGCTAGCAGAAAGAGCCAGCCAGTGAGGCAGCCTAGAGCTAGCAGAAAGAGCCAGCCAGTGAGGCAGCCTAGAGCTAGCAGAAAGAGCCAGCCAGTGAGGCAGCCTAGAGCTAGCAGAAAGAGCCAGCTAGTGAGGCAGCCTAGAGCTAGCAGAAGGAGCCAACCAGTGAGCCAGTCTAGAGCTAGCAGAAAGTGCCAGCCAGTGAGGCAGCCTAGAGCTAGTAGAAAGAGCCAACCAGTGAGCCAGTCTAGAACTAGCAGAAAGAGGCAGCCTAGAGTTAGCAGAAAGAGCCAGCCAGTGAGGCAGCCTAGAGCTAGCAGGAAGAGCCATCCAGTGAACCAGCCTAGAGCTAGCAGAAAGAGCCAGTCAGTGAGGCAGCCTAGAGCTAGCAGAAAGAGCCATCCAGTGAGCCAGCCAGTGAGCCAGCCTAGAGATTTCCAGAAAGAGCCCGCCAGTGAGGCAGCCTAGAGCTAGCAGAAATAGCCAGCCAGTGAGGCAGCCTAGAGCTAGCAGAAAGAGCCAGCCAGTGAGGCAGCCTAGAGCTAGCAGAAAGAGCCAGCCAGTGAGGCAGCCTAGAGCTAGCAGAAAGAGCCATCCAGTGAGCCAGCCTAGAGCTAGCAGAAAGAGCCAGCCAGTGAGCCAGCCTAGAGCTAGCAGAAAGAGCCAGCCAGTGAGGCAGCCTAGAGCTAGCAGAAAGAGCCAGCCAGTGAGGCAGCCTAGAGCTAGCAGAAAGAGCCAGCCAGTGAGGCAGCATAGAGCTAGCAGAAAGAGCCACCCAGTGAGCCAGCCTAGAGCTAGCAGAAAGAGCCAGCCAGTGAGGCAGCCTAGAGCTAGCAGAAAGAGCCAGCCAGTGAGGCAGCCTAGAGCTAGCAGAAAGAGCCAGCCAGTGAGGCAGCCTAGAGCTAGCAGAAAGAGCCAGCCAGTGAGGCAGCCTAGAGCTAGCAGAAATAGGAATAGCGAATGAACCAAGTAAAAAAAAAAATCCCAACATGAACTGCTTCACAGTAGATGTGTAAATCAGCCAAGTATGTTAGCAGATTGCGCTAGCTCAGGTATTCCCAAACTGGGGTACGTGCAATGCCGTCAAGGGTACGCCAAATAAAAATGTGATTCGCATTTAAAAATACATATATAATAATTATTTATAAAAAATACAAATAAAAATGACTTTGCATTTTCAAACAGTCCATTTATCTTTTCCAATGGGGCTATACATTTGGGTGAGGTTTTTTTCCGTTTCACTGCCAAAAATGTAACTAAACCATCTAGTGTTCAGCGAAATAACAACACAATGTTAAATACAGGTAGCCTAGTCAAATAATTAATATCCAATCACATTAACCGTTACTCTATCGCAGGAATTGCGCTAACGGTCCATATGTAGCCAAACGTAGCTGCTGATCATTCCGTTTGCTCGAAAATTGATAAATGGTTAGAAAAAGTAAGGCCATATAGAGACATACCAGCTTCACTGGTAGTACTGCTGCTACCAGCAGTACTACACCTGCACCTGTCGACAACACAAGTTGTTCTGCTACCAGGAGCACATCTAATGTTAGCATCAGTAATTCTACACTGACAGTTGTGAATCTGATGCAGCGGAAGAACTACTGGCCCCTTACCCAGGAAAGCACCGAACAACAGACTGTGACGTTGGACCGTCAAAGAGGCGCAAACATGATGAGAACTACCTTGATTTGGGGTTCACTTATATTGGGAGTAGTGCCTTTCCTCAACCACAGTGTGTTATATTTACAAAAGTATTATCTCACAACTCGATGAAACCTTCACTCTTGCACAGACATTTAAAAACAAAACATGCCAATTTGAAAAATAAGCCACAGGAGTTTTTTGAGCGAGAATTAAAACGACTTTCGAGTAGTAAGACATGTATAAAAGCAACAGATACCATTAATAAGAAGGGGCTAGAAGCATCTTATATGGTGAGCTACTGAGTGACTAGGACAGGCAAGCCCCATACTATTGTGGAGGACTTAATTATTCCTGCTGTTGCGGATATGGCTGAGACAATTCTGGGGGGAAAGGCAAAAAACTATACAGACAATTCTTTCATCAAACAACAACGACCCATCAGTGACATGGCAGGAGATGTTTTGAAACAATTACTGCTTCGCATACAAGCCAATTAATTTTATGCGTTACAGCTGGATGAGTCAACAGATGTGGCGGGCCTGGCACAGCTCCTGGTATATGTCCGGTTCGTTTATGGGGGGTCAAATAAGGAAGACATCCTCTTCTGGAAACCAGGACAACAGGAGAGGATATTTTTAAAGTACTGGACAACTTTGTGACATCAAATGGACTTTGGTGGTCAAGATGTGTTGGTGTCTGTACTGATGGCGCAAATGTCATGACAGGGAGACATAGTGGAGTGGTAATGCTCATGCAAGCAGTTGCTCCCGACGCCACTTGGGTACATTGCAGCATCCACCGAGAGGCTCTTGCTGCCAAGGGAATGCCTGACAGCTTGAAAGATGTTTTCGACACTACAGTGAAAATGGTAGTGAAAAAAGCAAGGCCCCTGAACTCTCATGTATTTTCTGCACTATTCAATGATTTGGGCATCAACCATGCTTTTACAACATACAAAAGTGCGCTGGTTATCAAGGGGCAAAGTATTGACACAATTTTTTAAAGTTCTCTTTACTGACCATCATTTTCACATGTTGAGGCTATGATTGAGAAGTTGGAGCTCTTCTCTGTCTGCATTAACAAGGACAACACACAGGTCTTTCCATCATTGTATGATTTTTTGTGTGCAAATGAACTCAAGCTTACGGACAATGTCAAATGTGACATAGAGAAGCACCTGAGTGAGTTGGGTGCGCAATTACGCAGGTACAGTACTTTCCCGAAACGCATGACGCAAACAACTGGATTCGTTATCCCTTTCATGCCACTTACTGATATCTGAACAAGAGAGCCTCATCGAAATTGCAACAAGCGGTTCTGTGAAAATTGAATTTATGCCAGATTTCTGGATTGGGCTTTGCTCAGAGTATCCTGCCTTGGCAAATCGAGCTGTTAAGTCACTGATGCCCTTTGCAACCACGTACCTACTGTATGTGAGAGTTGATTCTCGTCCCTCACTAGCATGAAAACTAAGTACAGGCACAGACTGTGTGTGGAAAAAGACTGAGACTCCAATACAACCCAACATTGAGTTATGTGCATCATTCAAGCACACCCTTCTCATTAACCTGTGGTTATTCACCATTTTTGATGAATATTTTTGTGCCCTGGTCCTATAAGAGCTCTTTGTTACTTCCCACAAGCCGAGTTGTGACAAAGATTCACACTCATTCTTATGTTTAATAAATGTATTGTATTGTGTGTGTGTGTGGCAGGCTTACAATGATGGCAAAAAACAACATTTGAGAGTGCGCTGACCCTGGTGCTGGAGGGGGTACGCAGCTGGAGGTTGAATGTTTGAAGGGGTACAGGACTATGAAACGTTTGGGAACCACTGCGCTAGCTGATTGAGATTGCAGGGAGTATGTTGCGTCACTTCAAGGATTGACAGCGATCCAGTGGAAGCTTGTCTTCAGCTGACGATGCTCGCCATGGTCTCGCTATGTTGCCAGTCTCTACTGTGACAACTACACTGTTCTGGGCCATGCAAATATATCTTCTAGCTCCACTGTGAGGACATACAGTAGTTGATAGGACGGACGGACGGGGGGGGATTCATTTCTATTAAACCTCACCAGCACAGACTACCCCACACCCCATCCTTTGATTAAAACAAACAACTAAAACCCCACTGTACTGAACATGAGAGCATCAACAAGCCCCTCACCATAGGGATTACACAGTCAAGATAATGGAAAACTGGTAGCAAAATGTACGACGAAGCAGGGGGATTAAAAGGGATTGTACTGTACTCCATCGTAAGAGAGAAATAATCAGGGTCAAAGGGGTTGACTTACCCGGGCCTACAACTTTATATATTATTCTTATGTCTGTTATTCCTTTCCACGACTCATCCCGTCTACTGGCTCCGGACCCAGAGTTTATGTAAACCGGTCAGTCTTGTCCGTGTCGTCCGCGTCGTGCTGTACGGGTCGCGTCGAAGACACAGTGACCCAGATGATGACGTCCTCATGGTTATTTGAGTCGATGACATGGTCCGCGACATGGGCCGTGGGGTGTAGGTAATCGGCTTGGCACTTTAATCACCAGCCGTCACTCCCTCAAGCCTCTAAGCTCACGGTCGCATTAAGGAACAGCTTTTTTGGTTCTTTCTCTTTTTGTTCTATTTATATCCCATCCTAGGCTTACTCTAGGCCACTGCGTGTCCCCACAGCCATGCAGAGTGCAATGGAATACTCACAGTGTTTGTGTTTTCCCCATCATGCATCCACAAATCAGTCTGTTCTTGCCTCTACTTAGTCTACTATATAATCTATTTATATCCACAACCATGGCATACTGTATATAGTATCTCTCCTTATTCTCGGTGTAGACCTATTTTCTATGTGGAGTTTTGACTGGAACACTTTGTATGTATGTCTCCTTACTTAGTTTATGCTCTGTTCAATCCCCTGATGTACGATATAGGTTTTTGCCCATTGAAACAATACAATACAATGCAGCTCACAGTTCCTGTTCACAGCTAGCATTCATAGCATTTTTGAGCCTTCCCTACCCATTAACACAGCAGAAGTGTTTTTTTGTTACTGTGGTGACCACCACATAGTTTTAACAGATAAGGGCCCTCACTGACTAGCAGGCCTAGCACACATTCTCTCTCCTTGAACCAATTATAATCCTTCTTCTTCACACTCCACCACCAGTGTGCCTGTGCATACAGGTTATTCATTGGTCGACCTGCTCAGGTATCCAAGGGATCCATTGGTAATTGGGCAGTAAAGGTGTGACTCGGGGGCCCCAGACGGAGCATGATTAGAGAGTGGATACTGCATAGTGGTTTTGTCTCTCCGTCCCCCTGTGCGGAGAGGAAAGGGGGAATGAATAAATAAAAGGTGTGAAAGGAATGCTTTGTGTTGGTGTATCCTGCCGGAGGGGTCAGACAAACTTTTCCAACCACTGTTACAGTCTGGGCCACACTTCAGAGAGAGGGGGGAAACAGGATAGCTGTGCCAGGAGCCCGTGGCATCCCTGAAACTACAAACAGAGAAGAGAGAACAGAGAGAGAGAGAGCAATGTTGGAGTTTAGGAAATTAATTGAGTTCTCAGAGTGAGTAAAGGAGAGTTTGGAAAGGTGGAGGGACAAAGTTTTGTTCTGGCGTTTAAAGGTTGTTGGATGAGTTAAGGATTTGAAGTTCAACAAGTGTTAGAAAGCAATGACAGCTTTTTGACCTTTGCAATTTGCTGTGAAATTACAGGTGACTGCATGAAATGAAAGGTGAGTGCACCTGCTGAGTTTTTAAATGAACCAATTATTGGTGGATTGTTAATTCATTGCTATGTACAAAGTGTGTAAATACTTTTCTCTCTTTACAAAATGTTTGGTTGGTTGGAAAATGCTCTATAACTTAATATTCTACAGATGTAAATGGTTTCCCACTGTAATATCCCATATCACAACATACAGTACCAATTTTAAAAAGCTCTCTATAATCACACTAGATGATTATTTAATGGAATTTCCAAATCCACAGCCAGTCTATACTTTGGGGCAGTTTGTTTATAAAGTAAGATGGATCAACACACACACACACACACACACACACACACACACACACACACACACACACACACACACACACACACACACCTACCTCTCACGTACTCCACCCCCTCTGGGTAACCTCCTCGCCTACACTTGTGTGCACTAACGATGCTGAACGACTCTGCTTTCATTTCTCCAGAGGACGGGTCCTCTCCATCAGCAGGTTGGCCAGGTTATTCTAACCCATTTTAATTGGCCCAGGCAAACATTACTCAGGTGGCTGTGTGTGTGTGTCTGTCTCCACGCTTGTGTGTCGGTGTGCATCAGTGTGCGGCGTGCCTGCGCGTGTTTGTCTCTCTCTGTGTGTGTGTGTGTGTGTGTGTGTGTGTGTGTGTGTGTGTGTGTGTGTGTGTGTGTGTGTGTGTGTGTGTGTGTGTGTGTGTGTGTGTGTGTGTGTGTATGTGTGTGTGTGTGTATAGCACAGCTGACAGGCCAGGCTGCTCTGTTTAATCTCCAGGGGAGATGGGGAGACCGGGGGAGATCTCTACTTCGGCTACACCTGCTTACTGCTGGAGCCGCAGCCTGCGGGCCTTAGAACCAATGCTAACTTCACTCTGCCCTCCGTATCTCCATCTGGAAACAGGAAGACCTGTCAATTAGTTTACTGAGCTGCAGACTCTGAGTGCCTCCAATTTGTGTTGTAGGCTCTTTCTGCTATAGCTATTTACTATTGGCATCAATGTTGTTGAATTGTTGGCACCATAGGCCCATCCTGGTCTGAAATAACTGACCAATCATGGCACATTTGTCACCTCCAATCAGATGTTGTGGGTTGACAGTTAATATAGCATCAGATATAATCTTCTACCCCACAGTGGCTGTGTGTCAATCCATCGTGGTGAGAGTGGGAGGGGGTGGATGGATGGACAGAGGCGTTCGATAGCACAGTATGCCGTCTGTAATCTTGTTGGAGATATTGTAACATCTGACAGGATGGGGGGGCTGAGATACGCTGTGCTTGTCTCGCGGTCCCATAGTGGCAAATTAAACGATGTCAGTTTGACTGACTCATCTTGTATGTGCATGCTACACCATGATTGTAGCCTTTCTAATCATGTTTGGTTATTCTGTGTATCTGAATGTGTGTGTGGTGGGGGGGGGTTCTATGTGTGTGCCTGCGTGTGTGCATCTGTCTTCTGTGTGTGTGTGTTTTCAGGTGTGCAAAATAAAAATATAAATTGGAGGAGGATGTAAGTGAGAAAGCTGGCAGTCAGGAAACAGAGTTTTTCTCTCTCTCTCTCTCTCTCTCTCTCTCTCTCTCTCTCAGGGTGGACAACTTGAGGAACTAGGCCTGTTAAGCTCATTGGCTGGGTCTTGTATTTTGGCTGCGGTGTCTGAAAAAAATAACACCAAATAGACGAGGCCAATCCGTTACAGGGTTTAGTCTACTTTATGTCATTAGGGTTTGTCTAGTTGTTCGTCCCCACCCCAGGAACATTATGAAGACTAAATGAAGAGAGAGGGAATCACATGATTGGTTCTCTGTGTTGTGGTCTGAGTTCTGCTTCCTTGGTGGCCACTCTTGTGCTCAGATGATGATGAATAGGTACCCACTGTAACAACAGCCACCCAGGCAGACACTATGTTTGTTTAGGTGTGATATAGTGTAATGGATCTTGTCAGACCAGAGGTTTACTCTGTATTATGAGAGGTAATTCACTTCTGTAGATTGTCAACAGGTATTATTGCCTTGAAGCTTTCCGAAGTACATTCCCACTTATGACATTTTTCTATGCTGATAAATGGTTTGAATCAGCATCCTGCTGGACGTTAGAGCAGGTCACCAGCCATTGTGTGTCTTCTCTGTGTGGCCCTACACCGAGAGGCAGACACACACTGTCTCCCACTCTCTCCCTGCCTCGTCCTCTCCCAGCCCTCTGCTACAACCGGTTGGGACTCGACTGGACATCGGTGCTACATCACTGTCAGACACACACACACACACACACACACACACACACACACACACACACACACACACACACACACACACACACACACACACACACACACACACACACACAGAGAGACACACATAGACACAAACACAGCTCCCCTCGGGCTGAGGATTAGATGATGTGCATCAGTAAACAGCTCCTATCACAGCAGCTTTGTCTCCATGGCAATCATGCAATCATGCAATCATGTTGTTATGTTTGATTCAAACAGAGGCTCTATTGCTGTTGCCTATATACTGCTGATCATCCCACAGTTCACTTACAGTGACCAGAGACTGTATGATGTTTACCATTAGGGAGGTTTGAGAGTTTTTTTGGATTCAGTGTTTCTAAGTGATCTAGGTTTGTGTGGGTTGAATGCTCTCTTGGGGAGGTTCCGTGAGATTGAAGTGGGTAGGAAACTATTTTGAAAGTACCAATATCCATTTCAAGTAATAGTGTGTTTTGTCAAAAGTAGCACTTTTTTTTACATTGTCACCAATCTCTCTGACTTATTCCTAGTAGACTGAAACGAAGTGTGGTGAGCCAGACATTTCCCTTACAGCCTGTGGTTGTTTTGGCCACATTAGGTGGTTTCAGCAGTAGTTGGAATATGTTTCTCCTGAGAGGGCCAAACTCACTGGGCTCCAGACAGCTACTCTGACTGGGAACTGTAGACAAAAAATAATTATTGTATTATTATATGAGCTGGTAAACCACCAAGAACACAAAGGTCTGACGATCCAGAAGAATGTCACGCTTGCGACAGACACCACATGACATGAAAGGAAAGAAAACATTTTTGACAGTTATTCTTGAAAGACCAACTAAGGCTATATATAACATTGCAACAATTACCCCGTGACCTCAATCCTGAGAGGAAAAAGTATATTCGTGGTTTAACTACCGTCAGCTCGAATATGTAAAATACATTTTGGCCACTCGTCCCTATTTGATTTTAATTGACTCGACTGTCAGGTGTTTGTCTGAGGCTAAACTGTGACGTTGACGTTCCATACCGATAGTTAAATATCGGTTGAATAAAAATGTAATAAAATACTGCTGAAAACTCCACTCTGATCGATAGCCTTGGTATTTCTTACATCCCTCCTCCTCACCTTTCTCTTTGCTGTTAAGACCCCCCCCACCCCCCACCCCCCCACCTCTCTCTCTCTTTCCTGGAACACATTCATAACACATTTGACACTCCCTGGCTTTTCTCCAATATGCTCTTATCCTTCTCTTCTCAACTTCACCGACCCCCTTACCCTCAGTGCCGTTCCATGCTACACAGACACCTCTTAAGTACAATCAAACAAATTCGAATTCCTGAACACTGACATGTCACGGCTAAATCTGAACCCCAGATGCCACTCACTGGGACCTGAACGGTAAGCTACGAGGACACCTGCGTTGACGTCAACGAGGCTAGCGTTACCCTGGTGACAGACACACACTCGGTAATAAAAGAGTGGTGTAATTAATGTGATATTACCAGAGTCTCTATCTGTTAAATTCATCTTGATATGTTACCGGGCTATTTCTCTCACGGTTTGTGGTGTACTTTTGAGAGCTCAATTGAACGAGACTGCAGAACAAATTAGCAGTGTAGATCATTTTTTGGGGGTCTCTGGTTCTTCTTCTGTCGTCAATGGTAACTACTGATGGTCCTCGCTGAATGGTGGCCAATGTTCCATACAGTATTTACAGTACTTATGGGTTCTCCAACAATGCCTTCAACGATGTCCCTGAGAGGGTTAATGAAGTTATAGCCTATTGAATGCAATTTCATCGTTGGCAATGCAGAGAGGTGATCAAATCATCCATGTTGTTTCTGTAACTTGACCGAACAGACCAGTCTATTTATTGATTGGCCCTATAGGGTAAGAGCTTGCTCAGAGAGAATGTTGTTCTCACATGCTGTTGGTCTCAATGGTTAACACGATTTCAGTCTGATAGAATCTGTTGCCATGTGTGTCCGTGTGTGGTTGTGTGTGTGTCTGTGGACATGAGTGAGTGAGTTGATTGATTGATCATGTGTGTAGAGGCTCTCTAGTATAACCAACCTGACCCTGTTGCCTTGCCAGTGACAGCTTTGATAATTGAACATATGCACTTACTATGCACTCTGTACACACAATACACAGTAACACACATACAATCTCTCCCACTCATTTCCAACCTAGAATACATGCCGATGGACACACACGCACGCACATGCACACATTATGGAAAACACGCATACACACACAAATACACACACTTTCTCGCTCGCTCTCACTCACTCACTTACTCACTCACTTACTCACTCACTCACTTACTCACTCACTTACTCACTCACTCACTCACTCACTCACTCACTCACTCACTCACACACACACAAAATAAATGATATGAATGACTACTGTGATGAGCTCCTGTACAGGAGCTCCTGAGTTGCTAGGGGGAAGGAATTGGATCCAAATAATATTTGCTTAAATGAATGTTCAAGTAATTACAGTTGCATAGCAATTGCAATGTTTACTCTTTTGTTTTTGTATCAATTTGGAATATGGGAGCACATCAAACCAGTTTATTACAGGATCAGTTTATTACAGCATTTCAAATGGTTATCTTCTAATTAATTGGTATGAATTTAAACACATTATATGTGATGACGTTTCAGTTCGGCGAACAACTGTTATTACAAAATAATTTCTACTGTCTCGTTTGTGTCTCCAGGCACTCACGTGTGGCAAACACAACACCGAGAATCTATAGATGGATGGATGGTGTTGTTTTTGTGCTTGACTGTCACAAGGTTAGATTATAGGTACCTCGCTTAAGCTTTGATGGTTAATGGTCGGTACTACCTGAATGTGATGAACAAAGCCACTCCCGTTTGTAAAATGGATTGATAAATACCCCAGTAACCCTACCTGCACCAAGTGCTCATACCCCCACCAAGGCACCTTGGGGTAGGACCCTTCCAGGTGAAGGGCCTCTGAAATAATGAAGGTCTATGTTTGGGCCACGCCATGGAACCCTGGGAGTAATGTGTGATGGATTGATCTGTTACCGCTCTCATCTGAGTCCATCGATCATCTGTGCTTTGTTGCTGCTGTTTTCAATAGGAACATTCCACACTCCACTGCTCCCTTACGTTCGCCGTCGTCGGGATTGGCAATGAGGGGTATTAGCTATCCATTTCTTTTCTCTGTGTGCTCTGAAACATGATTTGTCATCAAATTGCAACAGTACAGTCAAGTGCTCACTAAGCATAGTGAGAGTCCTTCACAAACGTAAATGGAGAATATGCTTTTGAGAGTCTTCGTTTGCTGGCAATGGACTTAGCAACGAGATCTGCTTGAGACAGGAAAAAGTTAACTTTGTTTCACAGAGCTTTCACAGTGTCTGCAAGATGTCAGTGACATACATTACCTTCATAGCGTATGTGCAACTACTGAACAAAAATATAAGAGATACAGTATATAAGGAAATCAGTCAATTTAAATAAATTCATTAGGCCCTAATCTATGGCTTTCCCATGACTGGGCAGTGTCTCTAGCTGGAGGGTAGCAATACCCAAGTTATGCATGCTCATCTCAACTCTGAATCGGTCTAGCTATAGCTGGACAGTAGCAGTGCCCTCTCAGTGTCAATGTAAGGTGAATCCCTGTCAGGGTAAACCCCGCTGAGGTGGGCTGAGATGTGTGTTAGATGGGAGGAAGACCAGCTGCGTGGTTGGTGGATAGGGGTGTGTGGTAGATGGGAGGAGGATTAGCTCCGTGGTTGGTGGGTAGGGGTGTGTGTTAGATGGGAGGAAGACCAGCTGCGTGGTTGGTGGATAGGGGTGTGTGTTAGATGGGAGGAAGACCAGCTGCGTGGTTGGTGGATAGGGGTGTGTGTTAGATGGGAGGAAGACCAGCTGCGTGGTTGGTGGATAGGGGTGTGTGTTAGATGGGAGGAAGACCAGCTGCGTGGTTGGTGGATAGGGGTGTGTGTTAGATGGGAGGAAGACCAGCTGCGTGGTTGGTGGATAGGGGTGTGTGTTAGATGGGAGGAAGACCAGCTGCGTGGTTGGTGGATAGGGGTGTGTGTTAGATGGGAGGAGGACCAGCTGCGTGGTTGATGGGTAGGGGTGTGTGGTAGATGGCAGGAGGATTAGCTCCGTGGTTGGTGGGTAGGGGTGTGTGGTAGATGGGAGCTGACAAGCTGTGTGGTTGGTGGGTAGGGGTGTGTGGTAGATGGGAGATGACTAGCTGCGTGGCTGGTGGGTAAGGGTGTGTGGTAGATGGGAGGTGACTAGCTGCGTAGTTGGTGGGTAAGGGTGTGTGGCTGATGGGAGGTGACTAGCTGCGTGGTTGGTGGGTAGGGGTGTGTGGTAGATGGGAGGTGTCTAGCTGCGTGGTTGGTGGGTAGGGGTGTGTGGTAGATGGGAGGTGACTAGCTGCGTGGTTGGTGGGTAGGGGTGTGTGGCTGATAGGAGGTGACTAGCTGCGTGGTTGGTGGGTAAGGGTGTGTGGCTGATAGGAGGTGACTAGCTGCGTGGTTGGTGGGTAGGGGTGTGTGGTAGATGGGAGGTGACTAGCTGCGTGATTGGTAGGTAAGGGTGTGTGGTAGATGGGAGGTGACTAGCTGCGTGGTTGGTGGGTAAGGGTGTGTGGCTGATAGGAGGTGACTAGCTGCGTGGTTGGTGGGTGAGGGTTTGTGGCTGATAGGAGGTGACTAGCTACGTGGTTGGTGGGTAGGGGTGTGTGGTAGATGGGAGGTGACTAGCTGCGTGATTGGTGGGTAAGGGTGTGTGGCTGATAGGAGGTGACTAGCTGCGTGGTTGGTGGGTAGGGATGCATGTATTAGATAGGAGGCAACTGGCCGTGGCAGGGGAGAGACAACACACTGAGAGCCCTGTCACTGAGCCCTGCAACCACTCATCAGACTTAAGGTGTGGAGCAAAGTGACTGTGTGAAGAATTATGACTGAGAAAAGCACTGCAGTCCTCCAAGGGATAAAATTGAGTAAATAGCCTGGTAACACTATCTATCTACTAACCGTGACCCTAGCTCTGACCCTAAACTTAACCCTAGCCATAACCTTAACCGTAACCTTAGAAAGCAATTGCATAGCAACATATAGTTTGTTGATAGTATGACCATCTGAAGACCATCTAGAGATGGAACATCTGGACTATCCATATAGTGGGACCAACAGCCCTAATACGGTTGAAGTCAGAAGTTTACATACACCTTAGCCAAATACATTTAAACTCAGTTTTTCACAATTCCTGACATTTAATCCTAGTACAAATTCCCTGTCTTAGGTCAGTTAGGATCACCACTTTATTTTAAGAATGTGAAATGTCAGAATAATAGTAGAGAGAATGATTTATTTCAGCTTTTCTTTCTTTCATCACATTCTAAGTGAGTCGGAAGTTTACATACAATCAATTAGTATTTGGTAGCATTGCCTTTAAATTGTTTAACTTAGGTCAAACGTTTCAGGTAGCCTTCCACAAGCTTCCCACAGTAAATTGGGTGAATTATGGCCCATTCCTCCTGACAGAGCTGGCATAACTGAGTCAGTTTTGTAAGCCTCCTTGCTCGCACACGCTTTTTCAGTTCTGCCCACAAATTTTCTATATGATTGAGGTCAGGGCTTTGTGATGGCCACTCCAATACCTTGACTTTGTTGTCCCTGCATTTTGCCACAACTTTGGAAGTATGCTTGGGGTCATTGTCCATTTGGAAGAAACATTTGCGACCAAGCTTTAACTTCCTGACTGATGTCTTCACATGTAGCTTCAATATATCCACAAAATTTCCCTGCCTCATGATGACATCTATTTTGTGAAGTGCACAAGTCCCTCCTGCAGCAAAGCACACCCACAACATGAAGCTGCCACCCCCGTGCTTCACAGTTGGGATGGTGTTCTTCGGCTTGGTGTTCTTCGGCCTCCTGTAACGCGATTCGTCTTCCTCTGACGAGGAGTATGAAAGATCGGACCAATGTGCAGCATGGTAAGTGTTCGTCATTTTTAATGAAAAGTCACTGAACACGAAAATACAAAATAGCAAAGTGAAAGACAGAAACGAAAAATGAACCAGTTCTGTGTGGAGGAAACAGACACAGAAAACAATCACCCACAACTCAAGTGGGAAAAACAGGCTGCCTAAGTATGGTTCTCAAAACAGTTACATTTGGCCAAACAGGACATTTTTCCAAAAAGTATGATCTTTGTCCTCATGTGCAGTTGCAAACCGTAGTCTGGCTTTTTTATGGCAGTTTTGGAGCAGTGGCTTCTTCTTTGCTGAGTGCTCCACCTCGTGTGGAGGTCTATAATTTTTTTTCTGAGGTCTTGGCTGATTTCTTTTGATTTTTCCATGATGTCAGGCAAAGAGGCACTGAGTTTGAAGGTAGGCCTTGAAATACATCCACAGATACACCTCCAATTGACTCAAATTATGTCAATTAGCCTATCATAATCTTCTAAAGCCATGACATCATTTTCTCAAGCTGTTTAAAAGGCACAGTCAACTTAGTGTATGCAAACTTCTGACCTACTGGAATTGTGATACAGAAAATTACAAGTGAAATAATCTGTCTGTAAACAATTGTTGGATAAATGACTTGTGTCATGCACGAGGTAGATGTCCTAACTGACTTGCCAAAACTATAGTTTGTTGACAAGAAATTTGTGAAGTGGTTGAAAAACTAGTTTTAATGACTCCAATCTAAGTGTGTGTAAACTTCCGACTTCAACTGTATATGACATAGGGCTGATAGTGTGTAACTTGACTGTACTGTATCAGCTGGCGAGGCCATGGGCATATATGACGCCAATCACTCAGCCATGTCACCTACGAACCTTCATCCCTGCACCCTCCGCCCTCTCCACTGACCTTATCAGCTGACCTCAGTTGGCAATGTGGTAGAGTGAAAGGTCAACAATGTGAGAGGCTTTCTGGGTAATCTGAAAAGCACATAGTGTAGGCTAATATTACATGCTATGATTATTTAGATTAGAAATACATCTGAGGCAGTTATACAGTGCCTTGCAAAAGTATTTATCCCCCTAGGCGTTTTTCCTATTTTGTTGCATTACAACCTGTAATTTAAATGGATTTTTATTTGGATTTCATGTAATGGACTTTCACAAAATAGTCAAAATTGGTGAAGTGAAATGTAAAAAAAAAACTTGGTTAAAAAAAAATTAAAAATGTAAAAACAGAAAAGTGGTGTGTGCATATGTTTTCACCCCATTTGCTATGAAGTCCCTAAATAAGATCTGGTGCAACCAATTACCTTCAGAAGTCACATAATTAGTTAGCTTGCACACAGGTGGACTTTATTTAAGTGTCACATGATCTGTCACATGATCTCAGTATATATACACCTGTTCTGAAAGGCCCCAGAGTCTGCAACACCACTAAGCAAGGGGCACCACAAAGCAAGCAGCGCCATGAAGACCAAGGATCTCTCTGAACAAGTCAGGGACAAAGATGTGGAGAAGTACAGATCAGGGTTGGGTTATAAAAAAAAATATCTGAAACTTTGAACATCCCACGGAGCACCATTAAATCCATTATTAAAAAATGGAAAGAATATGACGCCACAACAAACCTGCCAAGAGAGGGCCGCCCACCAGAACTCACGGACCAGGCATGGAGGGCATTAATCAGAGAGGCAACAAAGAGACCAAAGATAATCCTGAAGGAGCTACAAAGTTCCACAATGGGATGATTGGAGTATCTGTCCATAGGACCACTTTAAGCCGTACACTCCACAGAGCTGGGCTTTACGGAAGAGTGTCCAGAAAAAAGCTATTGCTTAACGAAAAAAAGAAGAAAACACATTTGGTGTTTGCCAAAAGGCATTTGGGAGACTCCTCAAACATATGGAAGAAGGTACTCTGGTTAGATGAGACTAAAATTGAGCTTTTTGGCCATCAAGGAAAACACTATGTCTGGCGCAAACCCAACACCTCTCATCACCCCTAGAAAACCATCCCCACAGTGAAGCATGGTGGTGGCAGCATCATGCTATGGGGATGTTTTTCACTGGCAGGGACTGGAAAACTGGTCAGAATTGAAGGAATGAAGGATGGTGCTAAATACAGTGAAATTCTTGAGGGAAACCTGTTTGTTTTCCAGAGATTTGAGACTGGGACGGAGGTTAATCTTCCACCAGGAAATGACCCTGAGCATACTGCTAAAGCAACACTGGACTGGTTTAAGGGGAAACATTTAAATGTCTTGGGAATGGCCTAGTCAAAGCCCAGACCTCAATCCAATTGAGAATCTGTAGTATGACTTAAAGATTGCTGTACATCTGTGGAACCCATCCAACTTGATGATGCTGGATAAGTTTTGCTTTGAAGAATGGGCAAAAATTCTAGTGGCTCGATGTGCCAAGCTTATAGAGACATACCCCTAGAGACTTGCAGCTGTAATTGCTGCAAAAGATGGCTGTACAAAGTATTGACTTTGGGGGTGAATAGTCATGCATGCTCAAGCTGTCTGGTTTTTTTGGTCTTATTTCTTGTTTGTATTTTGCATCTACAAAGTGGTAAGCATGTTGTGTAAATCAAATGATACAAACCTCCCAAAAATACATTTTAATTCCAGGTTGTAGAAAATATTCCAAGGGGGGTGAATACTTGAGCAAGCCATTGTAATCGAGGGCAGAGGAAAGCTGAGTTGGGGTTTGCAGGGAGGAGGCTAGCGTGATGATAAGAGAGTTTGACGTCTGTCTCCGCCACCCAAACCACATCAGACAAGCCAAACCCTTGCCGTCTTAGCCGCCCACTGCGTTGCACAGTCTGGCCAAATTCAAATGACTCCGGTTAGAGAAACTATCAGCTAGAATCGCTCCCCTTTTTGCCTCCAGTGTTCTGTTGCCTCTGCTTCATGAATATTTTGTCGCCTCAGGATACAATTTTTCATTTGCATATCTGACGAGCGACACAATAACTGCTTATAGGAATCGCGCCACTTTCATGTGCCAGGTTGCTGTGTTGCTGCGTTGTTGCGTCAGATAGACATAGTCTCTGTATTGAGCTCTGTTTAGGGGTGAACATGAAGTTGCACATCATATTTTTAACAGAATCGGTTACTGTACCTATAGTTCTGTTTTCAAGCCCTCCAGTGCATGTAATGGCTAGTCCTGCGCTATATGTTAGTTTCTACTGTTGTTATCACTCCATTCTCAGGCTTTCAGTTGGTGTGTCTCTCCTGCGACTATTTTGCTCAATAACACAATAAGGACACATATTCCTCTGTTCACAGCTCTTTCCATTACAGCCAGCCACGAACCGCATATTTCTTCATATGAGAAGAAAAAGACCCTCCGATCTTGCTCTTAGGGGCTGTGGGATTGAATAAAAGCCTCTGAACATTGCTTATTACGGTTGTGAGGGGAATTTAATAACCTCAAATGAAGTGCATCTAAAACCAGCCTTTGGAGCATAGGGATCACAGTTCCTGTACTGAATACAATTAGGAATGCAGCAGGCTAGACTGTTACTGTTCATCTTGGAGGTAAATGCTTTTCATCCAGCCTACACAATGTTATACCAGAATTCGAGATTCAAAATGCAGACGTGATAGCTGTAGTAGGTGCCACTGTGGTTTGGTATTTCAGGGCATTTCTTAACTTTACTTTGCAGTCTTGGTACTTCTGTCTGCTTTATGTCTCTGAGCCTCAACTCTAGTCATTCTAATTTCACCCAGAACAAGAATGCTGTATGATGTCTGGCACTGCAAGTCCCTATATCCCATGGTTCTGACTGTTCTGTGTCCTGTGTGTTTTGCAGGTGGTTTGAGGGGAGCCTCCATCGTGGATTCTCTGGACACGCTGTATATAATGGGATTAATGGATGAATACAATGACGCAAAGGAGTGGGTGGAGACCAGCCTGGACCTGAACTCGGTAAGATCAAACTCACTCATTTGATATTATCTCTGCCATTCAAGTTGGAGGACCAGTCGTCTACCACAAACACTCTCAGTAGGGGTCTTAGTGCTTCGAATGATTTTAGGCCTTTTCAATCCCTCGATTTTATTGGATAGTTACTCTGCCATTTATGTTGGAGTACCAATCAACTACCCCAACACTAGAAGTAGGCTGTCTGACTTGGCCCGTGTTAGGTTGCCATACACTTAATAAAGTTCTCACCAGTGGTCTTACTGTGCAGGTTGATTTTAAGTCGATTGTCCCACAACGGACCCAAAGTCCTGTCCAGGGAGTGGGACAGTTTGCCAGAGCTATAAAGGACATTCCAGATGGAATAAAGGATGTCTTGTGTGGCCAACCCTGAACCACTGATCCATTCTAACCACGCTTTCTTACTGTGCCATGGGATTATTTTAACTCTCCCAGAACTCTGTGTGCTGTGGGATTGGATGAATAAAAGAGGGACAGACTAAGAGAGAATGTATGTGGAAGCATAGAGAGAGAGAGAGAGAGAGAGAGAGAGAGGAGCAAGAGAGAGGAGGTCATGGCCTCCCCATTGTGTAATTCCATGATAATAGACTTCTTCTCGGGGTCGGGAACAGAGAGGTCTGCCAGTTTGGACATTATGTGGAAAGTGAGTGAGTGAGAGTGATGGTGCCAGCCAGCAAGGTAAGCGCCGCCAGGCTTTGTGTGCCCTGTTGCAAACGGACTAGTTTATAGGCCCTCCGTTCCACTCTGTTTCCACACTTTGTGTAAGTCCCCCATTGGGATAGTTAATTTTGTCCAAAGGCTATTTGGTTTAGTCACTAATCAAATATCGCCTCTCTGACATCTACTGGCTAAGAGATGTCTTTAATGTGTTACGGTGATACATTGTCTGAGGTCAGCATTTTCTATTGTTTTCTATTATTTTCTATTATTCATTGATCTGGCTATTCCCTATAATACTTCGGCTTTGTCCCTCTTTGGGAATTATACTGAAATCTACTCGAACCTCCTGAGTGACTTGTTTGATGTGCTCTTAATAGTTGCTGTGAATTTAGATGAGCTAGGCTTAGATGAGCTAGGCTTAGATGAGCTAGGCTTAGATGAGCTAGGCTTAGATAGATGTTGACATGCAAAAGATGGTACACATGCATTATCATGTGTACAATTTTTGTACAGAACATTGACACAATTTTAGACACACAAAGCAAGCCATATCTCGCTCCTTTCTCACTCTCCCTTTATTCCTCTGTTGTTCTTTCACTCACACATGTGCTCACACACCCAGCTTTTCAGTCTCTCCCTCGCAGTTGGGCAGTATGAAGATGAGTAGCTCCTGGTCTTGGCAGAGAGAGCCAGGGCAAGAGACACTCAGTAATGGCAGCCCATGACAAACAACAACCTCGTCAGCATCATGAAGACACCCAGGGAGGATTTACACTCCCAGCCACTCTTTGTCACTGGGCTAGCGAGGTCAATCTGTCACCATTCACTTCTCCAACTCCTCTGATCAGTTGTCCCTGAGGGTCTCCTCGTCTGAGTGGATGGATATCTTTCCTGTGATGGACGCCAGGCCACTAGGTCAAAGTCACCATACTTTGGGAACTGGGTCAGAGATCTAATTGACATATAGGGATTGAGGTTTTGGCTGGGGACCCAAATTTGGCAATGACAATTGAGTAATGTTGTATTGCAGCTGGCTTCTTGGGCAGGCTTCACTTGCAAAATAGGCTCTGTCTCAGTTGTGGTAGTAAAGAAAGTCATTACAGCCATATTAACCTTAACTGCACCAGAACTGTGTCATTTCCGGGAAGCGCATGCTCAGTCCGTGATCCAATGACAGTTCCACCAGCTGATCGTCTTTGTTGCTTGGCAACGCCTCCCATCTCCACTCAAAAGGGGTCCCGTCCCGTATCCAGTCGTCTTGTCTCCTGTTCTCCTCCGGGAAGTAGTCACAAAACTTTCCCTGCAGCTTGACAAGATGCTGTCTTATGTTTTTTTTTCAGTATGTCGCCGTGTGCTTTGTTGATCAGATTATGAATCTCTAAATCAGAATTAGGAAACATGTCAATACTCCCGTTAGAAACATGATTTGCCCAAACGGTAAGCTTCATCTTGAAGGCATCCATTTTGTCCCTCTGTACAAATCGATTGTGCCCCCTCCATTGCATTGCCACATTGAGAGAATTCAGATGATCAAAAATATCCACCAGGTAGGCAACCTGTGTGAGCCATTCCGCACAATCGAAATGTTCGGCCAGAGGTGACTTGTTTTCCGAAGGAAACGCAGCAATCTCCGCTCGGAGCTCATAAAAGCGACCCAACACTTTACCCCTGGAGAGCCAGCGGACCTCTGCACGATAAAGCACCTGCTGGTACTCGCTCCTCATATCCCCACAGAAGGCCTGGAAACACCTGCTGGTACTCGCTCCTCATATCCCCACAGAAGGCCTGGAAACACCTGCTGGTACTCGCTCCTCATATCCCCACAGAAGGCCTGGAAACACCTGCTGGTACTCGCTCCTCATATCCCTACAGAAGGCCTGGAAACACCTGCTGGTACTCGCTCCTCATATCCCCACAGAAGGCCTGGAAACACCTGCTGGTACTCGCTCCTCATATCCCCACAGAAGGCCTGGAAACACCTGCTGGTACTCGCTCCTTATATCCCCACAGAAGGCCTGGAAACACCTGCTGGTACTCGCTCCTCATATCCCCACAGAAGGCCTGGAAACACCTGCTGGTACTCGCTCCTCATATCCCCACAGAAGGCCTGGAAACACCTGCTGGTACTCGCTCCTCATATCCCCACAGAAGGCCTGGAAACACCTGCTGGTACTCGCTCCTCATATCCCCACAGAAGGCCTGGAAACACCTGCTGGTACTCGCTCCTCATATCCCCACAGAAGGCCTGGAAACACCTGCTGGTACGCGCTCCTCATATCCCCACAGAAGGCCTGGAAACACCTGCTGGTACTCGCTCCTCATATCCCCACAGAAGGCCTGGAAACACCTGCTGGTACTCGCTCCTCATATCCCCACAGAAGGCCTGGAAACACCTGCTGGTACTCGCTCCTCATATCCCCACAGAAGGCCTGGAAACACCTGCTTTTCGTGGAACTCTTTTTGATATAGTTGACACACTTGATCACATCCTGAAGAGTGGCGTGGAGCTCAGGCACCATGTCCTTCGCTGCCAATGCCTCCCTGTGTAGGAAGCAGTGGTTCCACGTCGCACTTTGTGCTCTCTCCAGGATCCGCTTTACTACCCCGGAGTGCTTTCCCGTCATGGCAGCTGCCCCATCAGCAGCAGTGGTCACACCGACACACCCATCGCAGGCCAGTCCCACGGAGCCCATGTGCATGTCCATTGTGTTAAAGATAGCCCCTGCAGTGGAGGTGGTGGGCAAATCAGCACTAAAAATGAACTGCTCCTCGAAGTTATTATCCCAGACGTGTCTGACATAGACCATTAGAATCGCATGGTGAGCTACACCTGTAGATTCATCAAGCTGCTGTGCGTAATGGCCATTTGCACTGATGTGCTCTGATGTCTGGCACGTTATGTCCTCAGACATGTCCTGGATTCTCCTCATTGTGTCATTGGATAGGGGTGTGGTTTTAAGTTTGTTGGCGGCTGACTTTCCCAAGATTTCAGTTCACAAATCAATCGCAGCAGGGAGTATGAGATCCTCTGCGCTGGTGTGGGATTTTTGCACTTAGCAATGCGCTGGGCCACAAGGTATGATGCGAAGTGCCCTTTCTTCAATGAATCTTGTGAAGCCTCCAGATTTTGACATTTTACTTTTTTTTTTTAAAGTCAGCTTAAAGTCAGCTGCACATTTTAAAAACTTGTCCATGATTTTACTCTGACAGCTAGCCTACGTGAGTTAAATGACAGCTAACTATCCACATGTGCAACGCCTGCAAAACTCAACTGCGTAGTTAGTCAATCAAGCTAGCTGTCAGAAGATGATCTGTATTATCTGATTGGACGTCTCATATTTAAAATAGTGTTGCAGAATAAAACATGTTATTGGATCTGTGTGTGTGTGTGTGTGTGTGTGTGTGTGTGTGTGTGTGTGTGTGTGTGTGTGTGTGTGTGTGTGTGTGTGTGTGTGTGTGTGTGTGTGTGTGTGTGTGTGTGTGTGTGTGTGTGTGGAAATCTGTCATTTCATTGGATCAGTGGGGGTAAAGTCAGTTGTGTAAAGTCAGCAACAATAAGCGATGCGACGGTATCCATTCAAAATAAAACGTTTCAGTGTGGCGCTTACCTTTCAATATACTGTTTTAATTATTATTATTTGTATTATTGAATATATTTTTTTCAATTCTTGCACAAGTCCCACTTATATCCAGCAACTTCGCACACAGCCGTAGAAGAGGAGTGGAACAACATTCCACAGGTCACAATCAACAGCCTGATCAACTCTATTATGTTGTGCTGCATGAGGCAAATTGGTGGTCACTCCAGATACTGACTGGTTTTCTGATCCACGCCCCTACCTTTTTTTTTTAAAGGTATCTGTGACCAACAGATACATATCTGTATTCCCAGTCATGTGAAATCCATAGATTAGAGCCTACTGAATTTATTTCAATTGACAGATTTCTTCATAAGAACTGTAACTCGGTAAAATCTTTTAAATTGCTGCATGTCGCTTTTGTATTTTTGTTCAGTGTATATGTTTTCAGATTGATCCACTAAAGAGCTTTGTGAGTGATCAGAAGCCATGTTGATTTTCTCCACAAAGTCGAGTGGAGAATAGAAGGCTACACTTAATGCTGTGGGAAATAGAGATGTATGAGAGCAGACTCAAAGTCAAGTGTATTTATCTTTGTGCTGCTGAGTGAATTAATTAAGTCAGTCGAATGTCTCTCTCCTCTGCTGCCGAAACTAAAACAAACTCCCCAAAATCCTGCTGCAAATCCTGACGCGTTCCTATGGAGACGGAATACTCTGATCATACACTTTCCTCCAGTGACTCATCCAATTAGAAAGACGAGCAACTTCAGAATGCCTCCCATCTAATGTTAACTTTGCAAAATTCCACAGGCTGTTTATCTGTTTCAAGCCTGATTTAATAGTTGGAGATGTCAGTGTTGATTAGTGTTTTGGGGTTTGGTGGTCTCTGGCTGCCCGAGATAGGGATTTCGATCCTTCTCTTATAGCCCCGTATTAGTTTTTAAGGGGACGTTTTCTTCGGGTTTCGGGTCCCTTGGTTAGTCTAGCGAATGCTGTGGGTAAAAAGAGGGGATAAATAGTTTTTTCCTCTTGCAGGTCTCCAGTCTCAGTCTCTCATCAGGGTGGCTAATAGAAAGTGATTAATGAACTCTTACCGATTGGCTTCTATCCCCTATTGACAGATCTATCCCCAATTACCCCTCCTTCGAGGCTCTCGCCTTCAATTCTTCTCTATTGCCTTTCTCAGCTCGCCGTTCCTCCATCGTAGTCATTCTAACATCTCTCGGATTCCGTCTCTCAGAGGAAAGGTCTCAGTGAGGTTTGTGATTGTGTTTCAAAGAGAACAGGCCACTGTGATCTATCCAGACAGAGCAGCTGTCTCTTGTGGCTTCAGTGCATCGGTTTTTTTCATCAGCGCATCGTTCTCTCTTAGATATTCTGAGGACAAACTGGGTAACTGCAAGTGATCACAGACAAGCTATATCCTTATCCTCTTTGTGACATTTCAGTATGCGTATTCCTTCGTACGTCAATGGAATAGGCCTATAATCTACACTAATATTTCTAGGCCAATGACAGGTGAGTCTTTCCCTCAAGGTCTACCTAAAATAGGAAAGGTTCCCTACCACCTACAACCTAACCATTATTAGCACGGTAATTAAAGTTGCACTAGAAAACACCAGTGCTCTTAACAAAGACCATCAAGTGACTGGATAATTAGCACATCCAGGCCCTGCAATTCCAGCAAGATGTCTGAATTGAGACTTCAGTGTTAGAGAGTCTCTCATGGGTGTCGTTTTGGAGAGGGCTGAGGGGAAGGAGCTTTGTTTATCTCTTGTGTAGCGTGTCGCTTTTCCCTGCCTGGAGGGAGCGCAGATGCTTGCATGTCAAAGCAAAGTGTATGTAAACAGGCCAGAAGCAAAGGGGCAAAACTGAGAGGCAAGAGAGGGGAGCCTTGCAATGTTCCCGCAGGCTGTTGTTACACTGAAAGGTCAAGAGAGTGATGTGTGATGTGAGAGAACACTTAATGTGCTCCCTGATTTGGCCAAGAGATTCATGTCTAACGGGACCAGGCAAAGCACTTCAGGGACCCATCCTGCTTGGTTGTTTGCACCAAACACACCAGGTTAGATGTGTTACTGTGTTTTTGCTCATGGTTCTTCTACAGTACCAGTGACATTTTGGACACACCTACTCATTCAAGGGTTCTTCTTTATTTTTACTATTTTCTACATTGTAGAATAATAGTGAAAACATCAACACTATAAAATAACACATATGGAATCATGTAGTAATCAAAAAAGTCTCAAAATAGCCACCCTTTGCATTGATGACAGCTTTGCATACTCTTGGCATTCTCTCAACCAGCTTCACCTGTAATGCATTTCCAACAGTCTTGAAGGAGTTCCCACATATGCTGAGCACTTGTTGTCTGCTATTCCTTCACTCTGTGGTCCAACTCATCTCAAACCATCTCAATTTGGTTGAGATTGGGTGACTGTGGAGGCCAGGTCATCTGATGCAGTACTCCATCACTCTCCTTCTTGGTCAAATAGCCCTTACACAGCCTGGAGGTGTGTTGGATCATTGTCCTGTTGAAAAACAAATGATAGTCCCACTATGCACAATCCAGATGGGATGCCGTATCACTGCAGAATGCTGTGATAGCAATGCTGGTTAAGTGTGCCTTGAATTCTAAATAGATCACTGACAGTGTCACCAGCAAAGCACCACCATGCCATCACACCTCCTCCTCCATGCTTCACAGTGGAAACTAAAGTACACATGTGGAGATCATCCATTCACATATTCTGTTGGAACCAAAAATCTCATATTTGGACTCATCAGAACAAAGAACAGATTTTCACCAGTCTAATGTCCATTGCTCCTGTTTCTTGGCCAAAGAAAGTATTTTCTTGTTATTGGTGCTTCAGTATGAGATGACTCAGTTTACCAGTGCACAATGGTTTCTTTGCAGCAATTTGACCATGATGGCCTGATTCGCGGAGTCTTCTCTGAACAGTTGATGTTGAGATGTGTCTGTTTCTTGAACTCTGTGAAGAATTTATTTGGGTTCTGAGGCTGGTAACTCTAATGAGCTTATCCTCTGCAGCAGAGTTAACTCTGGGTATTCCATTCCTGTGGCGGTCCTCATGAGAGCCAGTTTCATCATAACGCTTGGTAGTTTTTGCGACTGTACTTAAAGAAACCTTTTAAAGTTCTTGAAATTTTCCGTATTGACTGACCTTCATGTCTTAAAGTAATGATGCACTGTCGTGTCTCTTTGCTTATTTGAGCTGTTCTTGCTATAATATGGACTTGGTCTTTTACCAAATAGGGCTATCTTCTGTATCCAACCCTACCTTGTCACACCACAACTGATTGGCTCAAAGGCATTAATTAAGAAGGAAAGAAATTCCACAAATTAACTTAACACGGCACACCTGTTATTCGAAATGCATTCCAGGTAACTACCTCATGAAGCTGGTTGAGAGAATGCCAATAGTGGCAAAGGTTGGCTACTTTGAAGAATCTCAAATATATTTTGATTTGTTTAACACTTTGTTGGTTACTACATGATTCCATGTGTGTTATTTCATAGTTTTGATGTCTTCACTATTATTCTACAATGTAGAAAATAGTTTAAAAATAAAGAAACCATTGAATGAGTAGGTGTGTCCAAACATTTGACTGGCACTGTACATGTTTCTCTATTAAGATGGAAAGAGGATATCTATTATGAATTGAAACCCACAGTGCACCCTTCTTACTTGCGCTATATCCTACGGTAGATCCGTAATGTCCTCAGAGGTCAGCTTGCGGTCAAGAGAGGGTTAATAAAATCCAGTCACGCAGAAAAGATGGAAAGAACACGTTATCTGACCAGAAAAGCAGACATTCATGTCTTCAAATGTAGTTGACAAATAGTTTGACCTTTGTTAGCAAATGCAGATGATGGAAGAAGAGTATCTGTTCTATTCGCCCTCAGAGGAATATTGGTACCTCAGGCCAAAACTGTGCTGTAAAGTTGTATAATTGGCCTGAAACTTTAATCTGACAGTAGAGTGACCGTCAGCTGAGAGAGCAGCGATTCACTTTCTCAATCCCCCAGAGATGGGCCTGATTGATCACATACTGATTGATATATTGTCGTGCCCTTATTGAACCCCTATTCACAAAAAAAAAACAATGCCTTAATTGTGAGAAATGACACGTTACTTCAATAAGAATTGCTTCGGTAGGAGATGACTCAGTTTACCAGTGCACATTTGCATAATGCGTTTCTGGCAATCAGTAAGTGCCTAGATATGATAAACAGCTCATATGCAGATTCAATAATGTGTTGCTTATAAAGAAAGATGTGATCATGGTATGCTTTGGTAAACATTTTTTTGCTTTTTATTCTAAACAATGCTGGGTTATAAATCAAAATGTTTTGCATACTGTACCCTACACTTACTCTGCCAGAACATGAATTGTTGCTCCAAAGACAAGTAGGTTGTATTCGTTCATCTGCGACTCCCGGCTGTTCTAAACGGGAAGACCACCCTTGGGTACAAACTTGTTTTTCCTTCCTTGTTTATCAGTTGGTTTAAGTAGGTTGGCGTTTACTATCTGATTTCTGGAAGCTCACTGTGCAAACTTAGTAGACCTTGCAGCTGTCTAGGCTCAAGGAGCAGATCTGGATCAGGCTCTTGTTGTTTACCTCAGTAGGCCTGTTGGCTGACCTGATCTGGCCTCATGTCCACAGTAAATGTGGCTCCACAGGGCTCCAGTCATTAGGGCTACTGAAACCAGAGGGCATGTATCATATGAGGGGCTGCTTGACTGAAGATGCCATGCCCCAGCCATGAGGTCAAGACATCCTGCTGACATCCTATCTCTGCTGGAGGAGAACAATGTGTGGGTGGTTTATTACAGATACTATATACTGTTATCTACTGTAACACCAGTGACGTTTGAATTCCGTCTCTAGCCTTAGCTCTTGACGTGGGTCGGCAGAGATTGGCACTGGCTCAATGCCATTAGGTTGATGATCAGAGATGAATTGTGATGGATGGCAAACAATGTTTTCCTTGTATGCTCTGCACAGATGTGTTTATAGGATTTTCAGATGAACATCAGATTAGAGAATGATAAGACAGAATGGTATTTTGGCCTTTCAGCCAGTATAGTGACAGTGCTCGGGAATCCATTTAGAGATTTGGATGAAAACATTGATCTGATGTACCATTGGCACACACACAGGAACAAAGACGTGTGTCATGCCGTGCGTGTAGGTGGCATGGAAGTCAGGCGCAGGAGAATCAAACTTGGTATAAATGGTGTAGTTTAATAACGTAAAACAAAAACGCCAAAACCAAAGTACATAATAAAATAAAGGTGGGTACACGAACCCGTCGCACACCAATCCATAAATCATGAGCATGACAATAAGCAATCTCTGACAAGGACATGAGGGGAAACAGAGGGTTAAATACACAACATGGAATTAATGGGATTGGAACCAGGTGAGTAGGAAGACAAGACAAAAACCAATGGAAAATGGATCAATGGTGGCTTGAAGACCGGTGACGTCGACCGCCGAGCACCGCCCGAACGAGGAGAGGTATCGACTTCGGCAGAAGTCGTGACAACGTGGAGGAAAAATGGACTGAACAAGGAGGGAGAGATGGAATGAGAGAGAGAGGAGGAGGGTCCCATGAGTTAAATAAAGGATAAATAAATAAATGAGAGACCTGCATTATGAGAGCATTCTCCTTGCCTGTGAACTCCTGGAGACACATGTCTGCTGTCGTGTTCTTGTTTGTGTGTGTATTTGTGTCTGAGTGCCTTTGTGTGTACACTCAAAGAGAACCGCTTTGGGGTGCATTCACCAAACCTTTTTTTCTCAATAACTCCCCCCTCTTCAATGCCTTCTACTCCCCAGACAATGGGCGAGATGGAGGGATTGTGAGTGATAGAGGAGGACGAGGGGCTGTAATTCAAAGTTATCACCCTAGTGACATTCATTTATTATTAGTCAGTCTCTTATTTTGCCATAATGTATTCAGTGAAGATGTGGTACAAGACAGTGTCATGGGTGTGTATGTGTTAGGGAGAGAGAGATGGATGGATGCATTTTGGATAAGATATGGAATAGCCTATCACTATGGGATAGATTGTTTTCTGTACATTCCCTTATGAGTTCAGAAATCTGAACTTTCATAAAGTATGCAGCCAACCATTTCGCCTCTTGTATTTCGAGAATATATTGGCCTATAAGACTTTAATGATTTGTGGTGACGCCTTCTATATTGCCCCCTCTTAAAAAATGCATCACGGAGAGAATGGAACTCTGGTAGCAGAATGATTGTGTTGCATTGAAATCAAAGTACCTGATCTATCACATCTACTCCACCGCTAACAGTCTCGTGGCTGGCAGTAAAAATGGCTGGCAGTATTTACATAAAAGATAAAACACATCTAGAGTAAACAGGAAGGTCGTGAACTCTTGACCTGTGTTGTTTTGATGACTAAAGAAAAGTTCAAAGTGTCCTCCCACCCGTAACAACCCAAGACCTTTTTGATATGTTGTGTTTTTTGTTGTGTCTCAGCTCCAGTTCAAAAATCTGCCCTCCACTGATGCCTATTAGAATAATGCACTACTAGGAACATAGCCTACTAATAATAATGGACCACATACTCTGTTTTGGTCTCCGTTAACTCCGTTGGAGAAGCCTCTCTCAGCAGCCGTCATATAACATTGTTTGCGATAATACAGTAAATGCGCAGATGTGCTTAAATTAAATGACGTTACCTCGTGCTTTGCTCAGACTCTGTCTTTAAACCAAAATCTATCTCAACGTCAACTAACGAATCAGCTGATCAGTAATGTAGCCTGCTAATCAAATCAAATGTATTCATCAAGCCCTTCTTACGTCAGCTGATGTCACAAAGTGCCGTACAGGAACCCCGCCTAAAACCCCAAACGGCAAGCAATGCAGGTGTAGAAGCACGCTGGCTAGGAAAAACTGCATTATGAGAGCGCCGATCTTTGAACGCATGATGATGTCACCACTGTCACAACATGTAAAGGCCCAACATTACTTGCTGTAAGTGTCCCTTTTAGTAGTGAGAAATTAGCGTGAGCGCTCCTTCCCCAGGTCGTGCTGTTTATCATGCTCCAGAGGTTAGCAGTCATTAAAGCTCCGGTGTCTAGGACAGCCTAATTATGGACGTGATGCTAATCAAGCCCATAATTACTGTACATTTTCAAAAACAGCCCTGGATTTACATCCTGTTGGTGACAGGAAAGGAAGGAGTTCTGAGGAACTTCTGTTCACAGCAACGGTATTAGCAGAGTTACAGCTTCCAGGTTGTGGACGAAAGAGTACCTGAGTGACACCACCTATTGGTCCCTTTCATAATCAATCCGTGCTAATTAGTGAAGTTGAGTTAAATCACAGCTCTGTTGGTTTAACACCAACTTTGATTTAGGCGTGATCTACTCCTCTATTTAAATACTGATTTATCTGTTCAGCTTCCCACGAAACTCAATCTATTTGTTTGGTTTCCGAGTGCTGATTTTGCCACAGGTTTGAATCCTAGAGTCTGGACGTGCAGTGTGTTGTGTACCCAATGGCTCTGATAGCCCCGGATTAGGATTAAATCATACCATTAATGTTATATTTGTGCCTGAGCAGTCCATTGCAGGCCTCAATAACAGTCTCATTTGCCCCTCTTGCACACTGAAAGCACAGCGGGATGTGCCAATCAGGCTTATGTCCCAGTCTAATCTTGGCAGAGAGAGTGATCAAAACCAGTGCCATGCTTTGTTGAATGCTCACCAACCGAAAAGCAAGCATCAAACAAAGACAACATTGTACACTGTACACTGAAGCAGAACATTAACAAGGCACAACAGCAATGCACTTCCCCCCCATAGATCATTTGATTTACTAGACTAACTTTTTTCATAACCTCCTTTCAGGCACGTTGGCACAGCTGTGGGATATATATGTATATAGCACCATTTTTGGATGCCAATCTGGTAGCATTTACAACACACACACAGCCCCTAAATCCACATTGGATTACATGTTCTGTTGTGTAGCTTCATTATTGGTCAGCTGCTTTATGAAATAATCAAATTGCCCTCCGGAATGTGCAGTGAGGGACAAAGAGTCAGACCTGTACATGCCCATATAAGACCATTTCCAAGACTAGGGCTGTTGCGGTGAGCGTTTTACACCGGCAGTCATGACCACAGTAAAATCCTATGTGACCGCTAAAGCATGGTAATCTCCTGTTATGCACACTGGACATGCTTTGGTAGTACCCAAGTCGCTAACGACCATCAGATCCTAATGGCCTGGTATTCGGGGCTCTATTGTCCCTCTAACCACTTTGACGTAAATGCAATCGAAAATCACATCATCAAAACAGCATCGTGCTCTTAAAACTCACCTCACTGTGATTGATCAATTTGAAGAAAGAAGTTCAACAACAGGTTGAAACTGAGTGGAAAACATGGTCGTTGTGGATGTTGTTTCAAAGCCTAACACAACAAAACGGACAGTGCTTTCTAAGGTGATGATTAATTCAAAACACAATTATGCATATTATAGATTATACATACACATAGGCCTATTATGAGCCCAAACCCAAACGGAATGGAATTATGGAATTAAAATAATGATTTTTACGTTATACAATATATAGCCTAACCATATTACGCTTGGAAGATAAACGTTTTTAAAAAACGATATCTTTAGTATATAATTGGTCTACCCTAAATTAAGCAAATCCAGAGTTAGTCTACAAATGTGTATTTGATTTTGAATAGCCAAGTAATAGGGCATTTTTTATATTAATAGGCTGACCCATTACCTTTAGCTACAGAATATCTCACCACTGTGCGTTTCCATCTCCTCTCTCCTTCATTCCTTTCTCCAGGTGCAGAGAGAGTGGTTGTCAACAGTTTCATGAAATATGTTTCGCGGTGGAGCATGTTACTATCAATGTTCCCGAACAGATTTAACTTGGTTTCCCAGATTAAGCACTGGGTAGCTGCAGCAACAGGGTTGGGGAGCTCATGGCATACAGAGTTTGTGCTGATTATCACCTGTCACACCGAGAAATAACCAGAGTAGCCTACCCAACGTGAGTGAAACGAACAGCAGGAAAGTGGCCTCCATTCGCTATTCGAGTGAATACGGGCGACATGTATTTTTTAAAATCTTGCCCCTGTTCCTGCCTATTTGATAATGGGCCATTCTACGTCTAAACTAATTCAACATATTAGTAAAGACAATGTTAAATTGAGAATAGTCCGATGGGTGAAAATATGATCACTTCATGGGAAAACGGTGTGTGCAGCCTGAGACGATGTCAAATCGTTAGTAGCCTATAGTCGCATCAAGCATCCCGTATATCTTTTGACTTCTAAGGCATTTTAAGGTTTGTATCATTCACAAGAAAAGTTGCCAAATAACTCTAAATCTAGCATATACCGTAGGTCCTGTTTCAAATAATCACTTTTACGCTCAACATAGCCACTTCAAATGCGTACTCACTTTGGAATGGGGAAAAATATCCTTTCTGTTTTATTCAACTAAATTCAATTATATTCTTCTTGGGATTAAATCATACAAAAGAATGGCACTGGACTTATAAGTATATATTGTCTACTAAATGAACAAGCCTACAGCCTATGGCATGGCACATAGCCAGCTAACATACAGTAGGCCAACTCATATTCTGTTCTTCTGAAATACATTTTCTTCATATCATAATGTTTCTTTAGACCTGACTAAAATAAATCATGGATTTACTGTGAGGGTGTATCTTCAATTGACTTATTAGACTTTTTAAAATGTAGATATTATAAAGGTGTTTATGTTAATTAACGATCAATTACGGTGAAACCGGTAGGCTTTTGCATGACAATAACCGGCTGACAAAATGCAATGACACAGCCCTATCCCAGACTAATCATTTATTTGAATAGTGCAACTCCTTCTATACAGTATGAATAGTACTGGAGGTGGTGGTGCTCTTACAATAGAGAGAGGATCATACGCAGAAATCTGGGTGGCAGTAACAGAGGCAGTTAGAGCTGGCGTGTTAATTCTGACAGCCCTGTGTTGTCTTCTAATTAGACGCACTGCTGAGCAGAGTTAGGCGAGAGAGGCAGGGAATGAAAAACAACAAGCTCGCCTTTATTCCTTCCTTCACCTGATTTTATTTTCCACTCTGCATAGCACTGGAAAAGTGGAGCAATTAAATGTGCACACATTGCTTTTTATTTATTCGCGTGAAAAGCCTTCTGGGGAGACTTTGGATGTATTAGTTTATTGTTTCACCCATGATAATACTGTATGGGTGTGATGCTGAGATTTAATCACATTGTTTTTCAGGTGAAGTGGCTACAGTGGATTTCGCGTTGAGCTTTCCCAAGGCGATCTGCTTTGTTTGGAGCGGAGCCTCAACGTGTGTGGTCATGGACGTAGATGCAAGACCTAATAATTCCCTGTGATGCAAATTAACAATGTTATATTGGGAAATAAATGACTGGAAAACATCTGGCAGAACAAATTGCAAATTAAGCACAACAATGTATTTTAATTAAATGTTTTTGAAACGCTTATATAATATAAATTCGTTATCAATGGACCCAATCAGCATCGAAGCCTCTGGAATAAACCACTCATACTAAATTAACTGTTATGAGACATTTGAAGAGTGATTTACAAGGCTTGTGTTTGTTAGCATGAGTCAGATCAGTTGAACCGTAGTCACCATTACGGTCCCCTCATTGTACTTTATGGCTGTCCTTGCCAAAGTGCCAACATCACTGGTGACAAATTAAAAGTCTGTCCCTAATCACCACCATCTTAGGTCCATTATAGAACGGCCACTCATCTACGGGTTGGCAAGACGACTCCTCTGGGTCACCATGGCAGAGGATTGGCAGTTTGTCTTACAGAATGTCAGTGGTTAAACTGTCTTGAAAGAGACGTGGCCAACTTCTCAGTCGCACATTAGCCCAGCAGTCATTACCTAATAATGACATCGTGCAAGGCTGGAATTTAACAGCTGTGAAGAATGTCGAACTGTAGCACTCATCTCTTGAAAACTTTTTTTTTAAGTACATGACTTTACTTTGTGAGTTTCTCATACAGTGTGTACAAATGTATGGTCGGAAAACGATAGAGTCGCTCCGCATCTTTACTCTGGTTACAGATTGGATGTAATTAACCTCTCCAGCGCCACCCAATTACAGTTTCCTTATCGTGGCTTCTTGAGATAGCAATTTCCTTCTTGAAGGGTCTCCAAGTCAATAAGCACCATCGTCACCTCAACCTTGGGTGAGAATGAGTGTCTGTAATTATGGTGACATACCGCCATCTCATTCACGGACACGTGTTAGTCCTTAACACCTCTTAACTTCATTCCCATAACACATGGAGCAGTGCACTGATAAACTCGGTCTGACTTTGGCGAACAGCAAATCGCTCCAGGAGCTATAATAATAGATTTGACAGAGCACTAATTGCACTCTGAGATGGTGTATTCTGACAGCTTAATCTTAACCCAGTTGCACCATCCTGATAGTTGTGTCGAAGAAGACATAACGGGAGATGGAAAAGTAAAGCCTAGCACCGTTTCGCCACTTTCAAATCCTGGAACTCACAACAAAGAGAATTGGAAAGGCCGCAAACGTGATGAGAAAACGCGAAAAAGAGTTAGGAGTGGAAAGTCATCAGTGAACTAGACGGTGTATATTTTCTAAGGCTGCCAGAGGAGAATCGATAGTCTGCCGCGGTTCTAAACATTAGACATAAGAGTGAGTAAAATGCAGCTAACATTATCGCACGCCTTTGACTCTCTTCCCTGGCTTTATTGAAATGTTCCCTTCTAGAGACTTTATTTAACGTATATAAATGGAGTCTTATAGGGCTATGGATGGGAAGCATTACTAGTTCTAAGATGGGACAAGCCTACTCTCTAGCTAACGGCTACTGTATAACAGTATGCATAACTCCACTGTTTCAATGGGCAACACGTTGGCCATTCATGTGTATCACTTTTATCAATGTGAAGAGATCTTCACATATGGATTTCGTGGTTCTATGGCTCAAGAGCGCAAACATCAAATTCTCGTTCATTATTATTGATCAATTAAAAAATGTAGGTTTATTCATGATTCATTATTGATGATGTTTTTTAACCTCTATATCATCACACGACTGATTGGTTGGTGTTGCCATGCGACTGTTGATAGAAATATGAGTTATTTTGACTAATCATTTATGAGATTGGGCTGTGTCCTTAATGGAGCATTCCACCTCTGATGCAGCGTGATCTCTCTCTTACAGAACGGCGAGGCTTCTCTCTTCGAGGTGAATATCCGTTACGTTGGTGGGCTGCTCTCTGCGTACTACCTGACAGGAGAGGAGGTAAGATTCATTAATGTCTATTATACCCCTCGATTTCAGGAAGAACCGGTCTCTTCCTTTATTGAGATTTGGCCCTGCATTTTGAATGATGAAGGAGTTGTGTGGAAAAGTGTTGCAAAGTCATAAAACACTCACACACACACACACAAACAGAAACAGGAAATCTCATCACATAGTCAGTGTGTAAAACATTTCTCAGCTCACATAACTCCCACATGCCCTTTTCCCGGCATGACCACATTACTGTCACCGACATACAGCGCAAGCACACATCTGCACTGACCCACATGTGACCCTCTGCGTTACCAATCTATGACCAATGTACTATGAACAGAGTGGAGGTCAAGCGTGCTATATAAAATAACATCTGCCCAAGCATGGTACATGACATGATGCTCTAGGCTGTTCAGATGAAGTGGGGACAATCCATGCTGACGCCAAATTAATGGTAAACAAGTCCAATGACATAGGAGCGCTTGAGTCGGCTTAATGGACATTGATTTGGAGGCTGAGTGAGTCAGGGAGAGAAAGCACAACATTTCTCTACTGCAGAATATTCGTGAAATATGAATATACACTAACGGTCAAAAGTTTTAGAACACCTACCTACCCTAAGGGGTTTTTCTTTATTTTTTAAAACTATTTTCTACATTGTAGAATAATAGTGAAGTCATCAACACTATGAAATAACACATATGCAATCATGTAGTAACCAAAAAGTGTTAAACAAATCAAAAATGTATTTTATATTTGAGATTCTTCAAAAAGCCACTCTTTGCACACTCTTGGCATTCTCTCAACCAGCTTCTTGAGGTATTTACCTGGAATGCATTTCAATAAACTGGTGTACCTTGTTAAAAGTTTTTTTTGTGGAATTTCTTTCTTTCTTAATGCGTTTGAGCCAATCAGTTGTGTTGTGACAAGGTAGGGGGGTATACAGAAGATAGCCCTATTTGGTAAAAGACCAAGTCCATATTATGGCAAGAACAGCTCAAATAAGCAAAGAGAAATGACATCATTACTTTAAGATATGAAGGTCAGTAAATAAGGAACATTTCAAGAACTTTGAAGATTTCTTCAAGTGCAGTCGCAAAAAACATCAAGGGCTATGATGAATCTGGCTCTCATGAGGACCACCACAGGAATGGAAGACCAAGAGTTACCTCTGCTGCAGAGGATACGTTCATAAGAGTTAACGGCACCTCAGAAATTGCAGCCCAAATAAATGCTTCACAGAGTTCAAGTAACAGACACTTGTCAACATCAACTGTTCAGAGAAGACTGTGTGAATCAGGTCTTCATGGTCGAATTGCTGCAAAGAAACCACTACTAAAGGAATCCAATAAGAAAAAGAGACTTGCTTGGGCCAAGAAACACAGGCAATTGACATTAGACCGGTGGAAATTTGTCCTTTGGTCTGGAGTCCAAATTGGAGATTGTTGGTTCCAACTGCCATGTCTTTGTGAGATTCGGTGTATTTCCCAAGGTAAAGCATGGAGGAGGAGGTGTTATGGTGTGGGGGTGCTTTGCTGGTGACAATGTATGTGATTTATTTAGAATTCATGGAACACTTAACCAGCATATCTACCACATCATTTTGCAGCGAGACACCATCCCATTTGGTTTGGGCTTAGTGGGACTATCATTTGTTTTTCAACTGGACAATGACCCAACACACCTCCAGGCTGTGTAAGGGCTATTTGACCAAGAAGTAGAGTGATGGAGTACTGCATCAGATGACCTGGCCTCCACAATCCCCTCAACCAAATTAAGATAGTTTGGGATGAGTCAGACCGCAGAGTAAAGGAAAAGCAGCCAACAAGTGCTCAGCACATGTGGAAACTCCTTCAAGACTGTGGGAAAAACATTTCAGGTGATGCTGGTAGAGAGAATGCCAAGAGTGTGCGAAGCTGTCATCAAGGCAAAAGGTGGCTTTTGAAGAATCTCAAATACATTTGGATTTGTTTAACACTTTTTTGATTACTACATGATTCCATATGTGCTATTTCATAGTTTTGATGTCTTCACTATTATTCTACAATGTAGAAAATAGTACAAATAAAAATAAACCCTTGAATGAGTAGGTGTTCTAAAACGTTTGACCAGTAGTGTATGTGGACAAGAACAGTGTGTAAAATCAATATTGTCACATTATATCACCATACAGCCCACATAGCACTAAACTCAGTTTAGATTTTTGATGTGGATGCCTGTTGCTTGAGCTTCAATTCATTCACACACAACTGTCATCATTGTTTATACCCATTGCAATTATTAATGGTTATACTTCTTATAGTAAATTGCTCTTTCAAAGAGCATACAGTGGAAATGTTCATATTAATCAGAAGTTGGTAAACAAATTGCCTAGGAAGCTTTCCTCATAACTTCCCTCATTTCTCTCTCATGTTTGGAGAAGAGGAGGATAGAATCTGATTAGACATTGTGAAATGCACTTTAAATTCTTCTTGTGAAATGCAAATGCAATCAGATGAGTAAAATTGCTATAGGCAGCCCTTACATCCCTTCTCATAGTCTGTCACTCCTAAAGCTGCAATGGGGTTCACACTGGCATTTGTGTTTGTTTTCCGTGACATTTCTCGGTGCTGTAAGTACATATTAGGACATACTGTACAAGGTAACTGCCAATCAGTGGAGGAAGGGGAGGACCATCCTCAGTGATTTTCAGATTTTTGTTTTTACAATTAAAAAGTGATCCTTTTTAGATAACTATACTAAATATAATCACATCACCAAATAATTGATTAAAACATACTATTTTGCAATGAAGGTCTACAGTAGCATAGGATAGCACAATGGTGTAGCCAGAGGATGCTAGCGTCCATCCTCCTCTGGGTATAATAACTTCAATACAAAACCTAGGAGGTTCATGGTTCTCACCCCCTTCCACAGACTTACACAGTAATTATGATAACTTCCAGAGGATGTCCTTTAACCTATCAGAGCTCTTGCAGCAGGAATTGTTATGTTGTCCACCCAATCAAAGAATCAGAGAATGAATCTAGTACTGAAAGCATATGATACAGCTAGCTAGCACTGCAGTGCATAAAATGTGGTGAGTAGTTGACTCAAAAAGAGAGAAAGACAATAGTTGAACAGTTTTTAACAAATTCATATCTTCCAAAATGAAGGATAATTTTTTCAGTTTCACTTACTTAGCTAGCAAATGCAGCAAGCGAGTTTAGCCTACTCAAACACCCTGCTCAAACAGAAGGATGATATGTTAGCTAGCTGGCTATGACTATCCAACACAACACTGGAACTCTTCCAAGTCAAGGTAAGCTTTTGGTATTACTAATGTATTGCCACCGGGGCCCGCCAGTATAACTGCTTACTGACTGTACACTGTAACATCACTGCATGATTGTAGCGTGTTTACTAACATATTAGCTCTATTAGCTATGTTGACTAGGACGTTAGTTTATCTAATATGGTGACAACGATGTAGGCTGCGTGTAGCTGTTATGATATGGTTTGGTTTGGAAAGGTTTTTTCGCTTGGTCACATACAGCTGATGTGTTTTGAATTGACGTCCACAAGTGACAAAGGGAAAAGATGAGAGTTGGAGAGCCCATAGATGCGAGAAGGAATACAACCTGGCTTTTATGAAAGTGAACTGTGTTTACGTGTGATCAGGGGTGTATTCATTCCGCCGATTCTGTTGAAAAAATAATCTTAAAAGGAACAAAATGGGGATAGACATATCTGCATTTTCCCAATAGAAACTCTTGTTTTGCAATTGTTGGACTAATGATTACACCCTATATCAGCTAGATGCAGGCAAGAGGGAGCAAGGCGGTATTGAATGTGTCACTGTCTGTCCATTTGTCACTGTCTGTCACTTCAAAGTTTTCTCTCTGCCTTTTGTGTGCGTACGTTGTAAACTTTTGTTCATAGGCCAGGTTGTAGCAACGTCATGATGGGTATATGTCACGTTCTGACCATAGTTCTGTTATTTTATTCTTTGTTGTAGTATGGTCAGGGCGTGAGTTGGGGTGGGCAGTCTATGTTTGTTTTTCTATGTTGGTTTTTGCGTTCGGCCTAGTATGGTTCTCAATCAGAGGCAGGTGTCGTTAGTTGTCTCTGATTGAGAATCATACTTAGGTAACCTGGGTTTCACTTTTGGTTTGTGGGTGTTTGTTTCCGTGTGAGTGTTTTGGCCACACGGTACTGTTTCGGTTTTGTAAATTCACGTTGTTATTTTCTGTTTAGTGTTCTGAGTTTGAATTAAAAATCATCATGAACACTTACCACTCTGCGCTTTGGTCCGATCCTTACTCCTCCTCTGACGAAGAGGAGGAATTCCCTTAGAGTATAAGGATGTAATATCCTAAACCTATCGCTGTTACATTGAACTGGGTGAATGGAATATGAATGACAGTCATATGCTGTCATCTTTTTTATTTTATTTTAATTTTACCTATTTAACTAGGCAAGTCAGTTAAGAACCAATTCTTATATTCAATGACGGCCTAGGAACAGTGGATTTAACTGCCTTTTTCAGGGGCAGATCGACATATTTTTACTTTGTCAAATCGGTGGATTTTGATCTTGCAACCTTTCGGTTACTAGTCCAACGCTCTAACCACCAGGTTACCTGCCATAATATAAATAAGGCCATGCTCATAAAACTGTTTTTGTCCTCCCTCATCATAAACTGCACTGACCACAACTGCTGCCAATTTAAAGGAAACACCAACATATAGGGTTTTGGGCCACCATGAGCCAGAACAGCTTCTCAGTGCACCTTGGCATAGATTCTACAAGTGCCCGGAACTTTATTGGAGGGATGCGACACCGTTCTTCCACAAGAAATTCTATACTTTTGTTGATTCTATACTTTTCGTTTTGTTGATGGTGGTGCAAAGCACTGTCTCTCAGGCGCCGCTCCAATCTCTCATAAGTATTCAATTGTGTTGAGACCTGGTGACTGAGACCTCCACGGCATATGGTTTACATCATTTTCATGCTCATCAAACCGTTCAGTGGCCACTCGTGCCCTGTGGATGGGGGCATTGTCATCAATAGCCATGATAGCCAAAATAATGGGCAAAAATAAGGGCCTGCCCAGCATTTTTATACACGATGACACGTATTAACTCAGGAAACACACCTGTGTGTACGTACCTGTGTTCAATTGACTTTGTATCCCTCATTAACTCAAATGTTTCCTTTATTTTGGCAGTTACCACATCATACAGTTGAGTGAAGTACAGAAGTGTGTTTTCCCTCTCATTCTTCGTTTGAGGTGGTGTAGTGCTACTGGGTTACGGTGTGCCATCCCATTCCACACTGCCCGGCCCACGACAACGGGTCTGCTGGAGCGAGATTTATCGTCTCCGTCTCCAACCGCCACCCCTCTTCTCCTGTTTTACCCTCCACACATGATGAGAGAGGCAAATTGAGAAGCCACCTTTTCCTGGAACCATTCTCGAGTTAGCAGGGAACGTAAATCACTTTAGACAGTTAACAGGGGGTAATACAGGTGTGTGTGGTGTGTGTGTGTGTGTGTGTGTGTGTGTGTGTGTGTGTGTGTGTGTGTGTGTGTGTGTGTGTGTGTGTGTGTGTGTGTGTGTGTGTGTGTGTGTGTGTGTGTGTGTCAGGGTTTCCGTGAGCTGGTAATAGCCAAAATGAAAAGCCAATAAGTAAAATTGGCGCTGGCATATTTAACATATTCATTGATTGAAATAAGTCGATGTACTGTAGCACGAGAGATGCTGATGCAGCTCAAACAGCTGTTTGTTGCTACTGGAGTTAAATATGTGCTTTAATAAACACAATCATTGCACAACAATTCTAAAGGCAATTGTGTGTAAAAAAAAACAACAACAAAAAACAAACAATGGCCACGATTAAAAAGAGCTACTATTTTTATTTATCAACTGGTAAGTGAAGCGCGCTTCCCATTCACCATTTAAGTGCATAGGCAGCTAGGCAGGGTTCAGCACGTCACACACCACTTTGTAATGAGCTGGAGGCAGTATGCATTTTGAAAACATATACTTCATTGTTTGAAACGTGAACATTTTACTATATATTATGAGGCATATCTTACCTTGCCAAAATCCAACTAAACGTGCAGGCAATTATTTTATAAAGACTTCCATATACTATTGAAACCAGTAGTCGTCGTCTCTCGTGTTTTATTGGTTTTCATATCAACTTTCTTTTCATTGTCCAGCAGCCAAATGCACAATCCTAATCATATTAGCAACCCATGTTAGTTGTTGAATGTTTAGATCCTTCCCTCTTCTTCCTAACGGATATTTTCATCTCTGTCACATGAAACCGCTCACTATGGTGCTTTCCTGCTAATTGCATTATGGAAGGAACATTCCCGCATAGCGGCATTGCTGCACTTATAATTTGAAGAAATAAATGTTTATCAACATTTTATGCTTAATTAACATTCTGATCTGTTGCATGTGCCTTATTGCTTTTTAATAATATAACTCAATCGCTGTTCTCAAAAAAAGACTATTCAAGGCAGCGCGTAGTGGCTTAGAGAAGGCCAAGGCTATGTCAGATTGCCTATATTTCTTCTCCTTTCTTTGCACAGGAAAATGTTGGCCTTTTATAAACACATTTCATGCAATTCTCCTCCACTTTCTATGACTGGAGACATTTGTAGAATCTTTTGAATACGACACAAATTACAGGGTAGCCAACTCTCCTCACACTGACAAAAAGATCAATAAGAATATCCATAAGTTAGGCCTACGAACAGCGGAGACACAAATACAATATGACGTCCATCTAACCTGGAGGAAAAAATTGTGAAAAAACATTGTCACTGCCCTAATGATAAAGACAGTCAATATGTACGCTCACCGGGGATATGGCCAATGTTCTCCGCCAGTGGGCTTAAACTAAAACTTTTTCCACAATTGTATTATTTAAATATTGAGATATGCCTGGCGGTGTCTCTCTGCCTTTAACTGACAGTCTCAACTCAACAATCGTCTATTTGGTATTTGCCGCGCACTCTTCCCAAATTCCAGGCCCTTTACAACTGTAGGCTATGCCATTTAAAAACAATCCACAGAGGCTAATGATCCTCTGTGGCCGAATCATGCTTTCTGGTGTACTAGCCTATGTTGAATGATTTGATTGATTTCTGTATAGATAGGAGTAAGCGAATTAGGCTACATCATTTTGGTGTTCCACCTATGTATTCTAACATCCTCAAATTGCTCGTGGGAATTCGGTAAGAATGACGCGCGTCGTTGCATCCCAGTTGCATGTTCTGTTGAGATGAATTACCACATTTCCGTCGTTCTGAGAACCGCGGGTGGACATCCTAATCAGGTTATTCAACCAATGCATATGGGTCCAGTACATTTCTTATATGTCCAGTACATTTCTTATATATCCAGTACATTAAAATGCTGCCGGTCAAGTCTCCGCTGCCACATTTTCCTGACGGAAACCCTGGTGTGTACATATTATGGGATAGCAGAACCAGTTTCACTGGAGGACATTCGGGCTGCACCCGATGGTAAATTGATGTTGGAGAACAATGATGACTGTGTGTGGGATTGAGATGAGAAGTGCTTAGATTAGGCCAGAGTAACACCTGCCCATTCATAATGCTGGTGGTGTGATTGGGTCTGTTGCTGGCGCAGACAGAGACCCATGGGGGTCCTTGGCTTACAGTTTGACCACTGCCCCCAGGTTAAGTACCTTGCATAAAGGGATCTCTCTGGTCAGTGCTCTAACCGCAATGCTGAATCGTTGTTTTATGGTTTATGCTGTATTCTTCAAGCTCTTGTTTCACTCAGGTTGTTCTGTTAGTATACTGCTGTACACTCTTAGGGTAAAAAAAGGTGCTATCTACAACCTTAAAAGATCCTTCGGCTGTCGCCATAGGAGAAACCTTCGAATTACCCTTTTTTTGTTCCAGGTAGAACCCTTTTGGTTCGAGGTAGAACCATTTTGGGTTCAGTCACCCTTGTGTGAAAATTGCAGTGGGCAGAGTGGAGGACAGACAGACAGGCAGGCAGAAGGAGAGGCAGTGGCAGCCATGAGAGGAAGTGTAGAGGGAAGGACATTCATTTGTTCAGGAGAGAGAGGGTGTGTGTGCGGGAGAGAGAGATGTTATACAGAGAGAGAGAGATGGAAAGAGAGAGCGAGAGGGAGACCGAGAGAGAGAGATGGAAAGGGAGAGAGCGAGAGGGAGACCGAGAGAGAGAGATGGAAAGAGAGAGTGAGAGGGAGACCGAGAGAGAGAGATGGAAAGAGAGAGAGAGAGGGAGACCGAGAGAGAGAGATGGAAAGAGAGAGCGAGAGGGAGACCGAGAGAGAGAGATGGAAAGAGAGAGAGATGGAGAGACGAGAGAGAGAGATGGAAAGAGAGGAGACCAAGAGAAAGAGATGGAAAGAGAGAGCGAGAGGGAGACCGAGAGAGAGAGATGGAAAGAGAGAGAGTGAGAGGGAGACCGAGAGAGAGAGATGGAAAGAGAGAGCGAGAGGGAGACCGAGAGAGAGAGATGGAAAGAGAGAGCGAGAGGGAGACCGAGAGAGAGAGATGGAAAGAGAGAGCGAGAGGGAGACCGAGAGAGAGAGATGGAAAGAGAGAGAGTGAGAGGGAGACCGAGAGAGAGAGATGGAAAGAGAGAGCGAGAGAGAGAGATGGAAAGAGAGAGCGAGAGGGAGCCCGAGAGAGAGAGATGGAAAGAGAGAGTGAGAGGGAGACCGAGAGAGAGAGATGGAAAGAGAGAGTGAGAGGGAGACCGAGAGAGAGAGATGGAAAGAGAGAGCGAGAGGGAGACCGAGAGAGAGAGATGGAAAGGGAGAGAGTGAGAGGACAGAGGGGAAAGAGCATTCAAATACCCCTGAAGTAGACAGGTGCTGCTTAAGAGTCTTCTCCACCTCTCCTGGTTCACTGCCCTAGTGTCAGTTTCTTCCCGTGCCAGTCGGGGCTCCACGTCAGTGGTGTCACAGGAGAATAGGTCCCCCAGCCTCCAGTCCTGTGAGTGTCAATGAATTACCACAATTTCAGAAAGTGTGGGGGACGAAATTCGTCAGTAGCTAAAGCATTATTTAGAATATGTTTTATTTGGGTGACCTACTTTTGCTTCCACGCTGAACACACCATGCTGCACCACGCCGAAGACGCACACCATCACCACAGAGCTGAGAATTCCTCCGTGTTGAATTCGGTTTCTCCCCTCACAGACTGGTGTTTCGCTCTCCCTCTCGTTCTCAGCCATGCTCTTTCTCATTTTCCCTCCCTCTGGTTTTACCCTCTCCACGGTATCTGTCTTACTCCCACTGCTATTTGTCTTCACTCTGCCCATCCACCCATCCACTCCATAGAACATATATCACCTTCCTGGAGCTGACCTGTGTGTGTGTGTGTGAGTGTGTGTGTGAGTGTGAGTGTGAGAGATATAGATATCCTCCAGGGGATTTTTCTTCAGGGAAAATTGGTGGAGGGAATTTAATTAATATCAACCACTGTGGTACAAGGAGTCCTCCTTCTATCCATCAGAATGTGGATACAGGGATCTGTCTACTCAGACCTGTGGTGAGAGCGGAGGATACACACACATGTGAGCTGAGGATAGAGTGAGAGTTTTTACCTCAATCATACCTAGGGCTGGAAAGGGTCATAAACTCATAAACTCATAAACTCAACAGCTCATGGTCCTCCTCGAATCAGGTTTTTTGACCCAATGGAGAAACGTAGTCAGAGAAATGCTGATGAATGTCTTGCTCAAGCTGTGTATGCAACTGGTTCACCTCTGATGCTCACAGGCAATGTGTATTGGAAGAGATTTCTGAATGTTCTTCGCCCAGCATACACGCCTCCAACCAGACATGTTTTATCTACTCATTTGCTGGATGCAGAGTTCAACAGAGTTCAAGTGAAGGTCAAGCAAATCATAGCGAAAGCAGACTGTATTGCAATCATCTCTGATGGGTGGTCGAATGTTCGTGGGCAAGGAACAATTAACTACATCATCACCACCCCTCAATTAGTATTCTACAAGAGCACAGACACAAGGGACAACAGACACACTGGTCTATACATTGCAGATGAGCTTAAGGCAGTCATCAATGACCTTGGACCACAGAAGGTATTTGCGCTGGTGAAAGACAATGCCGCGAACATGAAGGCTGCTTGGTCTAAAGGGGAGGAGTCCTACCCTCACATTACACCCATTGGCTGTGCTGCTCATGCATTGAATCTGCTC